>NC_066888.1:29663223-29965723 GCF_022985175.1 Labeo rohita
TATCTATTTGTTTATATACTCTATCTATCTATAACAGTATATATCGAATAACAGTATAAAAAACCTTTTCTTGTAATATATAATTTAAACTCATTCTATACACTCACACATCGAAACCTGAAACAACCATAAACACTCCACATTCACACTCACCTTAAACTTGGCTGTGAGGAGTTCTGTGGCCTCCTGCTCCTTCTTCAGATGTCTCATCATCCTTTCTTTCTCCTCCAGGAGTCTCTGTTTCTCCTCGGCCACCAGAGAATGATCATCTCTGATGGCCTCCTTCTCTCTCTCCAGCTTCTCCTGCTGCTCCTTCATGTACTCCTGCGCCTCCTTCTCCACGCTTTCCTCCTCCTCGTCATCTTCAACATCATCCTCTTCTCCCTCTTCTACCTCGCCCCCTTCTCCAATCTTCCTCAGTCTCCTGCTCCTCCTCTTCCTCTTGGTGAGCATGCCACGTTTATCCAGCTGTGCTTTCAAGCGGGCGATCTCCTCCTGGAACTCCCTCAGGAGGGCGTCTTTGGGGTCTTCGTTGACACGAGGCTTGTTCTTGATGTTCTTGGCACGGTTGGCGTAACGCAGGGTGGTCAGGGTCTCCTCGTAATTATAGGAGGCTGGTCCCAATGTGGCCACCATGATGGTTTTAGCGTTTCCGCCCAGTGAGTCCTGCAGCAACCGTGTGAGTTTAGAGTCACGGTAAGGAACGTGAGAACTTCGCCCGTCCACCAACGCAGAGATTACGTTTCCTAGAGCGGAGAGGGACAGGTTGATCTTGGTGGCCTCTTTTAGACGTTCTCCTTGAACGCCGGTCTTGGTTTGTCGCTCGCTGCCCGCCAGGTCAACCAGGTTGAGTTTGCCAACGCGAATGTGGTTCTGTCCATCTGGCCCGAGCTGGCTGCACTCCACCGTGATGATGAAGATGGCGTGCGACCGCGAGCTGTGCTCGTTCATGTTGGTGAAGCCCACCGATCTGGTCTGGTTCCCTACGTTCATCACATGCTCGATTTCCTTCACGTTCTTGGTGACGAAAGAGGACAGATCTTTAATGTAGACCCCTGAGTCTGCGCTCTCCTTCAGCTCCAGCTTCTTGCTGTGGTCTTTGGTGAGCAGGTCTCGGATCTCCTCCTGGTAGATCTCCAAATAAGAGGCCCGGACCAGGTACTGCTGGTTCTGAGAGCGTGAGATGTGCGTGAAGATGTGCTCGAACGAGTTTGGGATGATGCCGCGACGCTCGGCGTCCAGCCACTGGCCTTGCATGGTGTACGTCTTCCCGGTTCCCGTCTGTCCGTACGCGAAGATGGTGCCGTTGAAGCCGCGCAGAACCGAGTCGATAAGCGGCCGCACCGTCTCGTCGTACAGATCGCTCTGTTTGGAACAAGCATCGTACACCGCGTCGAACGTGAAGGTCTTGAGCAGCTCTCCCGGACCCGCCTTGGGGTTCCGCAGGGCCACCTGGCCCAGTTTCACATCCATCTGCAGGATATTCTCATAGCCCATCGATTCCTCCTTACGGTTGAGCGGGCGACACCGAACCACCACCTTCACCGCCTCGCCGTTTTTTGCTTTCATGGACATGTTGAATCCTTCTACGAGATGAATGGATGACGAATGAGCGCAGTATTCCCGTTAAAGCAGATGGATGATGGAAGATGTCAGCATCAGCATCACCCGGTTACCGAGCGCATAATGTCAGTCCCGCTGCAAATCTCTGCGGTCTCCACAAATGAATAAAAGATAAACGCGGTTCCGTCATGAACACGTATGGATGAAAGCATAAGCTCGAAATATCTCACCGATTTCCACCGAAACACAAGAAGATCCGAAATCCGTCTGACAGAGAATCACACACATCAGCTGCGCTTCACTGCAGCCCTGCCCAAACACACACACACACACACGCACACACACACACTCACACCAGGGTTGCCAGATCCCACAAGAGAAACAAGCAAAGTGAAATACGGATGGGGATTTTTAAGCAATTATGGCTCTGCTATATTGAAATTTTAATATCTCAGTTCTTAAAATAAAATTTAAAAAAGGTATTTTTTTAAAAGAGAAATTACCATGATTACTAGAATTACAAGTTAAGATGTATTTGAACTACAGCTTCTGTTACAATTCTATTAATAAACTACTTTAATAAATGCAACGTTTTTTTTCTTTTTTAGAAATTGCTTCCCTCAGCATTCAGCTTACAAATAATAAAATCATTCTAAATTAGAGAAATAAATCTTATATAATAGAATACTTGTGTGGTCACATCCAGTAGGTTAACTGATGCTATAATAAGTTGTTTTCTGTTAATGTGTAAGACTTCCGGTTTATAAGCCGCCTAGGGAAATAACGAGAAGAATAGCGAAGTGCAGTAAACGGTAAAACTGTTTGCACTACAAACCACTGTGTTCATAATTAAGATAATACACTAAAACAATATGGTAAGACAATGCAATGTCAAGCAGCAAAACAAGCTGTTTTGTACAGCTAAAAATAGATTTACAAAAATTTACAAATGGCCGCGCTCACTCTTATGGTTAATAATAACTTATTTAAATATATTTAATAAAAAATGTGTTAACATTTCATTATTTTTTAGAAAAAAATATGCCACTGTTCACAACAAAACCACAGGTTTAATTTGGAGCAGTGCATGTCAGTAACCAGTGATTTATTTAAGAACCAGTGCAAAAAGATTCATTTTCTTTTATTTTTCACAGTTCTACTGTTGCATTTAAAATGCGTTATAATAGTTTCTACATCTTATGCATACATAATCTTCCTTAAATCATTTTAAACTATTAGAAAAAAATGTTACGTCCAAATAACAACTACTCACAATTATAAACCACTTTCTGAAAATCAAGGGCAAAATCGTTTTAAAAGGACGAACATGGCAACACTATAACACACATAGGCTATAGACACAACACACACACAGTCTCCTGCATCATTGCGATTATTGCGGAAGGCCCCAGAGGTGTTTGGGATTTGGAGTTAAATGGTTAATGCTGATTTAATTAGATTAAATATGGATTTTTTTTTTTCAAATATATATTCATAACTTAACATGCACTTATAACTGTCTATATGCAGATATTTCTACCTGATATACAGTGCTTAAGCCTAAAATGTGCAAACACTGTTAAAAAAAGTGAAAGCCCAAAGATATAGCCCAATATTCAATAGTGTAATAACCCTAATATATAGTTTTTTCCATGTGAAAATTAAATGACAATAAAACTGACTTCATATAGCATTTCATTAATACAACATTTTATTTATATTTGACAATTTCTTTAAATTATTTTAAAATTAATAAGCACAGATTGTCTATTTCTTAGATTATGTGTGTAGCAGGCCAATTAAAATCATATTCTCCTTTTTGTGCTTTGGGTTGGTTAAATGTACAACAATGGCGCCATCTAGTGGATTTGCAGTGTCTACAGTTTTATTTTCGGCCACTAGAGGCTCTGAGTTTGAACACTCCTATCTTTTTCAAATTAATTTATGCTGTTATAAATTATTAATCACGAATCCCATCCTTGGCTATATATACATTCCCTTTCAGGAGCCAAACAGAGGACTTAGACCACTAATATTAGCCTTAATGAGCTTGACACTAGAATTTGACCAGACTAGCTCTTGGGTTTCAAGTGAGGGAAGGAGGTTTTGTGCATGTAATCTATCACAGGAAAGCCAAAGCACTTAGTGCAACATCTTGGATGAAATCAATCCACCCTGAAATGAACAAATAGCTGATAGTGATGCCTTTAATGACGGCTGTCAGCTACAGACGCTTCCTCTCAAGATGATACACTTAGCAGTAAGTGTAAAAAATCTTGATATTTGATATTCAGCGTTTTTTTTTTAGCTTTGAAACGTTTAGATATTAACACTTTTTACAATTTTAAACTTTTACAATGCGTAATGCTGTGCCTCAAACTCTGAATGACATCCGGTGGATTTAACAGAACCAGATGTTTAACTCCACTGTGACTCACATAGCAGCAGATTCACTTACAACACTCAGCTACGCCTCTGCTGACTCTGCGTGTGTGTGTGTAACTAGTTTGTCGGACAGCCCAGTCAAAAGATATGAAGAACCACGAGAGGGAGAAACTGGAAAAACCACATTTTATTTTTTTCCCTCACACATGGCTTTTAGTGAGAAGAGCGAACGCACTATGAAATAGAAACAGAAACATTTAAGCACAAAGAAATTCCTGTAATATTCCAGATTCATGCAGCGTCAAGCAAGAAGGTTTGGAAACAGGAAAATGGAGCTCCAGTAGTGACTCACTGACAGATATAAAGGAATAAAACCTCCAGCAGCTCTGAGCCATGCTTGTCTGAGTCACAGCAGGTTTCTGCATGTTTACAGCTGCATTAGGGAAAATGTTGCCCAATGACTTACAAACAATAGCTGAATTCTTGAAACCTCACAGGACATAAGAGCAAGACTCATTCCAACAAGAAAATTAGATGATTCTTACAGTTTGTGGTCTTTGCTTTTCCCTAGATAGTTTGGAAATGGTTTGGTCTGGGTTTTTTCCTCTAGATAGTTTGGAAATGGTTTAAATGGGGCATTTTGATTTATTCTCTTCATTTGGGATACAGCTGGTAATATAATGATACGTTGCACTCTTTATTGACTCTTTATTGATAGTTCCAAAGAATCTTTACCATTCATTAAACCTTTCCAATGCACAAAAAGTGGAAAAAGTATTTTTAGGTTGCTAAAATATTCTTAAAAATGGTTGTCAGCAGAACTGCAAAATGTTGTGACTCACTCCAAATATTCTATTCATGCTTCATAACCTAGTTATTTTGTCAGTAAATTGACCGATATCACCAAGATGATTTTTTGTTAACACAAGAGCCATACTGATAAAAATGTTTAAGGTTTTTTCACCACGGTGTCAACTCATGGAAATGTTAGTTTTATACAAATTACAAACACTACCAGTCAAAAGTTTTTGAACGGTAAGATTTTTCTGCTCACCAAAATACATCAAAAGCAGTAATATTGTGAAATATTTTTACTATTTAAAATAACTGCTTTCCATTTAAATATATTTTTAAATGTAATTTACTCCTGTGATGCAAAGCTGAATTTTCAGCATCATTACTCCAGTCTTGAGTGTCACATGATCCTCCAGAAATCATTCTAATATGCTGATTTGCTGTTCAAGAAACGTTTACTTATTATTTTCAATATTTAAAACAGTTGAGTACATTTTTTCAGGATTCTTTGATGAACAGAAAGATCCAAAGATCAGCATTTATCTGAAATAAAAAGCTTTTGTAACATTATACCATTCAAAAGCTTGGAGTAGCTATAATTTTAATTTAGCAAGGATGCTTTAAATTGATCAAAAGTGATCATAAATATGTTTATAATATTACAAAAGAAGCTGTTCTTCTGAACTTTCTATTCTTCAAAGAAACCTAAAAAATCTACTCAAGCTGTTTTCAACATAATAATCATTTTTTTCTGAAGTGATTTTTGAAGAATCACGTGACTGGAGTAATGATGCTAAAAATTCAGCTTTGAAATCACAGAAATAAATTTTATTTTAAAAGATATTCAAATAAAAAGCAGTTATTTTAAACAGTAAAAATATTTCTAAATTTTACTGTTTTTGCTGTACTTTGGATCAAATAAATGCAGGCTAGGTCAGCAGAAGAGACTAAAAAATTTTATTGTTAAAAAAATGTTTGACTGGTAGTGTATTTATTCTGTTTTTGTTTGTTTCTTTACAGTGTCAGTTTTGTCTATATTGTTTTGTGTTACTTGCAAGAAAAAAAAAATTATACTTACTGAGCCAAAGTAATTGAGAACAACCTAACTGTTTGCATAAAGTAAAATCTTTTCTGTTGCATTTTTCCGATAAAAACCCCCTTCTGGAATCTTTATGTCTACCATAATACTGAAACCTATAGTACACAAGTAAGAAAATAATATTAAATGGACAAAGAAAATGGTAATATCAAGATACTTCTGTAAGTGCATGATAATTACTTAGTTGGGACGTGTACCATAACATTACCATGGTATTGTTATGTTAAAAATACCACAGTAAGTTGTTTCGGCATGGTCAGCGGATAACTTTCTCGCTGTGGTATGGAAATGTTATAAAAGCGCCACGCCCGGACTGACATCACCGGGTTTGACTTAACATCTGGATTCGTAACAGTGACCCGATCACACCCAGCAGCGCTGCTCCGGGCTGACGGAAACCAACTGTAGGGCCACGAAGTGTCGTTAAGGGCCAGGTTCTGGGCTGCGCCAGCTGCATTCACCCTCCCCGAAAAGCTACGTCAATGATGCCCTCATGTCTCCGGACGGGTGGCGCCCCGTCCAATCAGCGTCCGAGATGGATTTGAAAAACGGCGCGCTCGGCCAATCAGAAAGCCAGTCGCTGGCGTAGGGGCGGGATGAGAGGCGTGGCTCTGAAATCTAGGGTGTCGCCGTGGTGGTTCCATTCGAAGGCGACGGCGGTTGGTCGGTCGTCTCTGTGTTTGTCCTCTCCTAAACTCCACGAACGGACCCGGTAAAGACTGTCGGTTCGGCTCCAGCTGTCAAACGAGATCTGTGCGGTTCGGCATCGCTGGGATGAAGCGGAATATCTTTCATTTGAATCAGATCGCTGGTGTAGTTTGAAGAAAGAGAGTCGGGCGGAGGAGCCATTTTGTCCCGACAGTGTGAGAGAAAGAAAGACAGAGACATTAAAAAACACCAAACAGCACACTTTCAGAGGAAACACACGTCTTAAATATCTCCTTCGGAGTTTACAGAGTCTAAGGAAGAAAATCAAACCAATTCAGCTGCGAAGAGACTGTCCGGTGTGTGTTTTCGGATAACACACACACACTTTCCCTTTAACACACACTCAGTCTCTATCGGTTTCTCACCAGTGTGTGTTTATAAGAGCTCAGATGGCGAAGAAGACCTATGATCTGCTCTTTAAACTGCTCTTGATTGGTGATTCTGGGGTGGGAAAGACCTGCGTGCTGTTCCGATTTTCAGATGACGCCTTCAACACCACCTTCATCTCCACTATAGGTGAGTATCACACCCGAATCTACTCGGTCCAGGGGTTTTGTTCATTTTTTTGTGTGAGAAATGCTGTTAAATGTGTGAGTATGTGCTGACTAGGCCCTGATTCCTGGGCTTTAGCATGCTAGCCGGCTAACTGATTCATATCAGCTGAGTGAATCACCTGAAATCAGTTGATTCGGAATCGTTTTCTAGAGTTCTGAAGGTTGTTTTGGTGGTCTAGTAAATGTCGTTCTGTTCGTCCGCCTATTTGGATCAACGTTGTTGTAGTTGTTGAGGTTATTCGGCTAAAGTTTGCGTTAACATGCGGGTTGACTGACAAAAAATTAGCTGATGCCAGAGGAGTCAAAGTAATGGCATGTCAGTGTTTAATATGTAATTATTAATTTGTACTGAAGAGATAATCGATACATCGCGTATAGTTCAGGTTAAACATTAAAGGTTTAAGCGGCCTGTTACATGCAGTAACCCCAAAACCCATCACTCTAAGGGTTAAGCTGGTTAACAGACTAAAACAAAGCATTTTTACTACTTCACCAGCGCGTTTAACCAGCGACTAAGTTAAAATCATCGATCATAAGTTATTTTTTAAAAACCATAAACAATTCATTAGTGTGGCGTCATCGGCTGCGCTACTGCGCATGCGCAGTCGTCTCATGCCAATGGAGCGGTTGCCTAACTGTGTTCTCTGTGCTAAACCTGTCATTTTACTACCTCGTGGTGCTTTCTGCATGATATCATGGGAAAGGCACATCTGAAATGGGGTTTTCATGGCCTGAGTGTATGTATCGACTATAGATTTGCAAACAATCTCTCCACCCTTCCATAAAAAAGTACTTTGGAGCTTCCATTGTACTAGAGTACTGAGTAAGTGCTTTATTATTATCCCAGGGTTTTTCCAAGGTACTTTCTGAGTTAACACTGTCCAAAATCCATAGTAATACCTTGGTACTTTTTTCCAAAGGGATGAGCGTTATAAATACACCACATTTAAAAGGAAAGCAATCAATCTGAATGCAAAGTTAACTTTTTTAATTGACCCTCAAAGCTGTTAAAATCCATCATCTGTCAGCTGACAGACATCATGAGCATGTAAATGCACGATAAACCACTTGTTCTGATTGCTGCAAATGTTTGGACGCCATTGTTGCAATATAATATGTACTTCCTATCCTCGTTCTTTGTCTGTTCAGATGCCTGGAAGGTAAATTCAGTGGGTTAAAATGAAAAGCATGCCGTACCTGTTAGATCACAGGAACCGCACAAACATATTCACAGAGAACGGCGTGGGTAGATGTAATTTAGCAGATGCTCTTGAACTCGGTTTACGTACGGCAGGGTCATTTCTCTGGGGGTAACAGGAGATCTCAGCGCCACGCCGGTTCGTGGTGCAAATTTAGACACAGCCGGCCCTGTCCGCTTATCTTAAACTGATCCTAAATGCTCTTTAGTTGACATTTTGTCTTGTTTTTAAGAAGAGATGTCTTACATTTGTAGACCTTCAGCTGTTGAATGTGTATTCATGTTGACATTGAATCGAAGTTGAGTTGTCTTTATATTGTTTATTATATATATTTGTCTGGTATTTGATGATATTTGTTAATAGCTCTTGTTTATACAAGTATGACGACATGTAAGTAATGATAACATTTGTGATCCTGGACCAAGGGTATATTTGTAGAATTGTATGGGTCAAAATTATAATTTTTTCTTTTATGCAAAAAATCATTAGGATATTAAGTAAAGAATATCCTACCGTAAACATATCAAAACTTAATTTTTGATTATTATTATGTGCTAAAAACGTCATATGAACAACTTTAAAGGTGATTTTCTCAATATTTAGATTTTTTTTTTTTGCACCCTCAGATGTCTGATTTTTAAGTAATCATATCCTAATAAACCATACATCAATAGAAAGCTCATTTATTCAGCTTTCAGATGATGTATAAATTGCAAAATTGACCCTTATGTCTGGTTTTGTAGTCCAGGGTCTCATTTTTAAGTCTTTTATGTGATGCATGCTTTGGTTTGTTCCTAAAAGAAAAGTATAAAAAATTATGTTTAAAAAACAAAGAAACGAAAATTGACCCAGTTTACTTTTCATGATACACCTTCCTGGTCCTTTCAGGTTATTGTGAATGATTCATCACTGCATGCTATTCCAAAGAAAAAGCCTTTTGCTTTAACTATAGTTCATAACTTGTGCTGCCTCTAAAATGATTGTTGACATCCCGTGGCTCATTGGTTAAAGTAAAATAATTAAATCTGTGAAATAATCTGCTTGTTTTTAATGGCACATGGAAGTTGCATCAAGTTGATTATGTCTCAGACTGATAAAACCTGGAAATGAACATAATTAAGAATGAAAACAGATATTGACCTGCTTTCTTTGCAGACAAGAGTGTGTGTGTGACCTTTATGACTGTGTTTTTGTCTCTGTGCTGTGAGTCACATGACCGTTCATGGTGTGTCAGGTGACCACATCACACCTGTGGCTTCCTGTTCCGATCAGGTGGCCTTTGTGAACTATGTCAGCATGAGGCTGATGTTCTGAACTGTCAGGAAATGGTGGTTTAAGTCATGAATTCGGATTTACACTCACTTCTAGTCCAATCCAGTTCTTCTTTTCTTTCAATAGTGATTGTTAAAATCAAATTGTAATCAAAACGAACTCTGTTTACTTTTTTATGCACTCTCTTGTTATTATTCTTCATGTTATTCCATATATAATTAAAAAGTAACAGGTGCTCCATATCTGAAACAAAATTCTTTTATCGCTGATGTCATCAAGGCCACTTAAGTTTTGACCAATGACAGATTTGTTTCAGAAAGAACATCCTTCCTCGATTCCTGACGGATAAAATAAAGCCCCGCCATCCTGTCACTTTACAGAAATAGTATGTGTTATAAATGTCATTTCATATTGACTAAGTGCATCCCTCTTTCTCTCTCTCGCTCTCCTTCTTACTATAGTTCAGAGCCTTAAAATACTCACCGGAAACTCCCTGCAGCCTCAAGGGAAAGATCACCTTACACGCTCGCACGCAAACACACCTTAACTATATTTGCACTATTACACTCTTGATTTAATCTGTTATAAACTTCTAAATGCATAAAAGAGAGACTAATTAGGCATTTTTATGCTTTTCTTTTTCTATCTGGCACTTGTGCATTCTCTTTCTTTGATTGACAGGATCTTGGCTCAGTTGGGCGGAGCTTCATTCTGGACCCTGGAGGGGCCCCACAGCTGCAGAGGCTCATGGGAAGGGGTCTGATTGGCTGCCTGTCAGGAGCCCTTCCATGTCCTTTGTGTTCAGAACTCGTATAACCCAAGTTTTAAAACTGTTGCTCATTTAGTGGCCAAATCCAGGCCTTTAAAACTATTAGAGAAATCGTTTTCTCACCGTTTTTTCGCTTATTAATTTCCTTTGTGGTCTTGGGCAGAATTTCCAAGCTGGTCTTTTATAGTCTTCATTGTATGAAATGAAGTAGCAAAATATCTTCTTTTGCATTCCAGTCATGCAGGTTTGTAACGACATGACGGTTAGGTAAAAGATAACAGATTTGTCATATTTGGTGAATTGTTCCTTTAAAGCAGTATGTGGCATTAGCTTGGCTCAAACTTTCTGCTTTTATAACCCAAAATATCCGACTGCAGTGTGAAGGCTCAGTCAAAAGTCCTTTGACATGTTTCCAGAGGTTAAACTATGTGTGTGTGTGCGTCGCTGTAACTTTCACACACTGTTTTTATATTCTCAAGTGTCATTCACATCAGCAGAGTTTTCTCTTTTTAATCTCTTCGCGTCTCTTTGAGGCTCTGTTCTGTCTCTGTGGTGTTTTGTGTGTATTGTGTGAGAGTGACTCAGTCTTTGGCTGCTCATTTGTGTATCATTTCATAAAGAGGCTCCCACCCATAGTGCAGCTGTGTGTGTGCGGCTGGAGTTCTGCTTAGCATTACTGCTAAATATGTTGGTCAGTCTTTGTGCAGATAGGGGTGTAACGGTGCACATATTCGCAGTGAACATTTTCAGTATGGGTCTTTCGGTTTGACTCGCACGTCAGATAAATAATGGAGGACAGAGATAAGCTGCTGTGGGAAAAGTACATGATTTATGTTGTCCTAAACATAAGATGTGCTTTATATTAAAAGCTTCAAAGTAACTCGTAAGCATGTGGTTTAAAACGGCTTGCTCTCCTGTCAGACGTATGTGCCTGCTTAATGCATTTGGGATGTGTTTTCCTCGGTGCATAAACTTGCATCTTACAGTTGTATCCTTATCTGTAAATGTTAGAAAGTCACGCCAGTATTTCCATTTGCATGAAGGATCATCCTGACAGCAAGCGAAGAAGCGCACGCAATACACGACTAACAGATAGAGGGCTATAATTCTGACTAAAATATACATTTTACCTAAATGTTTTGCATCTAAAATGCAAATGACATCATTGAATCCAATGATGAACTGCCTTTACCTGAAAATTGAGTGCTTACTGTTGCCCTTTTGCATTATTGATGCACTATTTCCTATTTAATACTGTACAGCCGCTTTGTCACAATTCTGTATTGTTAAAAGCGGTATATAAATAATGATGACTTGACCTGACTTGACTAAAAGTAGAAGCACTTGAAGTCAATTTACTATTTACAACAGCACCATAAACTGCAGTATGAACATTTGCATATTACTGTGAGTTTGCTAAGGTGTTTTGCGTGATTTAGGTTGTTTCTGTGATGTTACTGAGGTTGAGTTGTTACAATGCATTTCTGAGGTGTTTTGAGCTATTTAGCTTGTTACTATGCAGTTGAGAAGGTGTTTCAAGTGAGTTTTCAAGGTGATGCAAATGTGTTTTGAGCTATGTGTTGCCCTGTGGTTGCTAAGGTGTTTAGGTTGTTATGCTGCCACTGCTGATGTGTTTTGACTGTTTTAAGTCATTAATATGTGGTTCAGATCAACTTTTTAGTTATTTGGGTTGTTACTATGCTGTTTCTGAGATAGTTTGGGTTGTTACTATGCATTTCTAAGTGTGTTGAGTAATTTAGGTTGTTACTGTGTGGTTGCTAAGGTGTTTTCAGTGATTCACCTTGTAACAGTGCTGTTTCTGACATGGTTTGGGTTGTTACTATGCGCTTCTAAAGTCTTTTGAGTGATTTAGGTTGCATTGCTAAGGTGTTTAGAGTAATAAGGTTGTTACTATGCTGTTTCAAAGGTCTTTTGGGTTGTTACTATGCGTCTTTAAGATGTTTGATGAGTGATTTAGGTTGTCATCGTGCGGTTGCTAAGGTGTTTTGAGTTATTTATTGTTGTTAATATGCTGTTTCTGAGATGTTTTGGGTTGTTGCTTTGCGTTTCTAAGATGTTTTGAGTGATGTAGGTTGTTACCATGGGGTTGCTAAGGTGTTTTGAGTTGTTTATGGTTGTTACTGTACTGTTTTTGAGATATTTTGGGTTGTTGCTTTGCTTTTCTAAGGTGTTTTGGGTTATTTATGGTTGTTACTATGCTGTTTCTGAGATGTTTTGGGTTGTTGCTTTGCGTTTCTAAGGTGTTTTATGTTACTTAGCTTGTTAGTGTGTGGTTCCTGAGGTGTTTTGAGTTATTTAGGTTGTTGCTATGTTGTTTCTGAGATGGTTTGGGTTGTTACTTTGTGTTTCTAGGGTGTTTCGAGTGATTTAGGTTGTTACTGTGCAGTTGCTTAGGTGTTTTGGGTTGTTACCATGCATTTTGAGGTGTTCTGAGTGATTTAGGTTGTTACTATGCTGTTTCTGAGATGTTTTGGGTTGTTACTATGCATTTCTAAGGTGTTTTGAGTGATTTAGGTTGTTATGATGTGATTTTTAAGGTCTTTTGAGTGATTTAGGTTGTTACTATGGCATTGCTAAGGTGTTTAGAGTTATTTAGCTTGTTTACCATGCTGTTTCTGAGATGGTTTGCGTTGTTACTATGCATTTCTAAAGTGTTTTTAGTGATTTAGGTTGTTACTCTGCCATTGCTAAGCATTTTGAGCGTTTGAAGTCATTACTGTTAGGTTTCTGAAGGGTTTTGAGTGGTTCCGGTCATTACTATGTGGTTGCTGAGGTGTTTCGAGTGATTTCGGTTGTCACTATGTGGTTGCTAAGGGATTTTTTTTTTTTTTTTTTTTTTTTTTTGGGCACATTGCTCACAGTTTCTCGGGTGTTGTGGGAGTCACGTACTAGTCCAAGACTCTCTGCAAACATCACTATTAAAGTTGTGAAGCAGGACAAACACAGTATCTAACGGGCGATCAGTTTCGGGACATTTTCCAGCGTGAGTTTCTGTCTGAATGCTTTTACTGTGCCACTGGGCCATTAAACTCTCAGCCGTTTCACAGATGAACCTTTCCATTCTGTCTGTCCTGTCCGTGGTGGTCCGTGCTAGTCTCAACAACACACGCTGCTAGTGAGAGATCTCTCTACCCTTCATCATCTACATGAACAAACACTGTGACGCTACGTTCAGCCGCCCGAGTCTCTGCAAAAGCTAATGTTTTGTGGTTTATTTTTAGCTTTTAAAATGGAGAATATGGTAGAACTGCTGTGCTGTTTTTCCTATATGTAATGTAGTGTTTGCTTGAAAGCTTTTCAATGTTAAAGTGAATACTCAGGGTTGTTTCTCATTTGGAATAGCTTCTCCCACGCTAGTAGCCTTAGAGGAAATTTTGCACAAGTCCAGATTTTTGTTCAGAAGGTTTTACAACAAATTAATGGATGCCTACACATCCCACACTTTTACAGTGACTGATGAAATATTTTAACCCCGGTTTCACAGACAATGCTTAAACCTTGTCCCAGACTAAAATGCATGTCTGGGCTGTTTTAACTGAAAGAAACTTGCACTGGCATATCTTAAAATGTGTCAGTGCCATTGTTTTGTCTCAAGATGCACACCAGTGATGTTTTTTTCTAAGGGACGTTTATAAAAGATATGTAGATGTACTAATTGAACCTAATCCTGGCTTAACCTAAGCCCTGTCTGTGAAACCAGGTCTAAATGTAATAACCGCCTCTGAAACAACTTTCCTTTGTAGTCTGCGTGATGGCTTAGTCATTGTTGTAGGCTACTGTTGTACACAATGCAGACTTCTTAACATAAGAGTAATTTATAGCTAGTTAATGTACTAAAGGTTACAGCAATAATGGCAAATAACAATCCGATTGCAAAGTAGTGTAGCTATTTGACTTTTAGCCTCAACGTCCTGATGAAATATCCTTTTAAAAGTGCTTCAGGAGGAGGAAAGATCAACTACAATCCACTGCAAAGTCATCTCCATTCTAGTATGGAAAGCCTAGGTGGAGCATATCAGGCTTCAATGAACAAAATTCTAGTCTTGCAACTTTTTTTCATCACGCATAATTAATAGGTTGTGTATGCTGTTTCTTTGAAGTGTGTTTCTTCAACTTCTGTCTTTCTGTTCTGTCTTTTTAGGAATCGATTTTAAGATCAAAACAGTTGAATTGCAAGGAAAGAAGATAAAGCTACAGATATGGTGAGTACTGAGTCTGTGTTTGTGTGAGTTCATATAACATTATACACAATGCGATACGCAATTCAGCCATGTTTTAAGTCTGAAAATGTAATTTAAATTAAATTTAAAATATAAAATTAAGTATAATTTATATATAATTACATTATATTTACACTACCAGTCAAAAGACTTTTTTTTAAAGAAGTCTCTTCTGTTCACCAAGTCTGCATTTATTTGATCCAAAGTACAGCAAAAACAGTAAAATTTTGAAATATGTCTACTGTTTAAAATAACCGTTGTTTATTTGAATATGTTTTAAAATGTAATTTTTTCCTGTGATTTCAAAGCTGAATTTTTAGCTTCATTACTCCAGTCACATGATCCTTCAGAAATCATTCCAGTAGTCTGATTTGCTGCTCAAAAAACATTATCAGTATTGTTATTATGATGTTGTAAACAGCTGAGTAGAATTTTTTTCAGGTTTCTTTGATAAATAAAAAGATCCAAAGAACAGCATTTATCTGTAATGGAACTCCTTTGTAACATTATATCTATACATTATATATATAAAGATATATAATATCTATATATATATATATAGATAGATGTCTTTGTCATAATTTTGATCAATTTAAAAGCATCCTTGCTAAATAAAAGTATTAATTTTTATAATTCTTTTCCCAAAAACATTTTATATAACATCAATTTATTAAAACTTCAACAAAAATTAAATGTTTAGGGCCCTGTGACATTTATTTGATTATTTTGTTTTATTGTTAGCAAAGTCTGTTTAACCATGACTAATTATTTGATTGCATGAAGTTTATTTTTACAATATTTCTACAGTATTTCAATTTTTCTGGTTATCAAATGAAGCCATAAAATATTAATTTAATTGATCTTTTAATCAAATAAAAATTGAACTTTATTTAGTAACAAAGTTACTATTAAAATTAAGACATGAAAGAAATATTGTGTGATTATTTCTTAATAAAGTTTTAACAACTTTTCAGACTGGATTCTGCAGTTCCGTCCACGTTTTACACATCACGGAAATCATAGGGCCCTAATATAGTGTGTAATGTTACAAAAGCTTTTTATTTCAGGTAAATGCTGATATTTGGATCTTTCTATTCATCAGAGAATCCTGAAAAAATGTTCTCAACTGTTTTAAATATTGATCATAATAATAATAATAAATGTTTCTTGCACAGTAAATCAGCATATTAGAGTAATTTCTAAAGAATCATGTCAAAATATAGCTTTGATCACAGGAATAAATCACATTTTAAAATACATTCAAATATAAAACAGTTATTTTAAATAATTAAAATATTTCAAAAATTGTACTGTTTTTGCTGTACTTTGGATCAAATAAATGCAGGCTTAGTGAGCAGAAGACGATATAACCAACATCTGTTTCACATACTTTCTGGGAAAATAAAGCACTTTTTTAAAGCACGAAGTTTACTGCAAACATAAAAGAGATTGTTTGTCAATGGGAAAACAAGGTTTTTAGTGCAATTGCAGTTGCATCTGAGAAATATTAATGTTTGGCTCAATTTTTGAACCTGAATCCATCTGAATGAATGAAGTTTTACTGGTTTGGTGGATTTTTGTTGAATTATGACTCAAATTTCAGTCTTGTGGTTATCTCCTCAGCACTGTGTTTTCCCATTTTTGATACTTTAAATGAAATTGCCTTCTAGCGTATTGAAACACAATCATTTGTCCAACAGTATAGTTGATGGCAACAGTTGTTAAGATAGAATTGGTTGGTAACACTTGGTGGCTCTTAACAGCTAGTCAGCTGTGGTCACCAGCTATTATCAGCCGAAGTTAAATTTGGATCTTCTGTATTCTGTAATCCATTCAGTTCATGAGCGTCTGGGCTGCTCCAGTGAAATGAAATGTTTGATTGTGGTTGTTGATGTGTTTGTACAGGGATACAGCAGGACAGGAACGGTTTCACACCATCACTACCTCTTACTACAGAGGGGCCATGGGAATCATGCTCGTATATGACATCACCAACGCCAAGAGCTTCGAAAACATCAGCAAATGGCTCAGAAATATTGACGAGGTCAGTCTCCACACACACAACCTTACTGTAACCCTCAGACAACAGCCATTCAGGGAGAGATGTTGAAAAGGGATAAAAATTGAATGAAACTTCTGTCATCATGTACTCACCAAGTATTTCCAAACCTGTATGTGTTTTTTCATCTGTTGAACATTACAGAAGATATTTTGAGGAATGTGGGTAACCAAACAGTTGCTGGTTCCCATGGCATATCGTGTTTTTTGTTCAGCAGAAGAAACAAATACAGGTTTGGAACAAAATGAGGTAGGGCTGGGCGGTAAACTGATATGAATTTATAAACAATAACGAGTTTGATAAATGTTCGATATAATGTTTATGCTGCAATCGTGGAACGAAAAAGCGCAAACTTACTAGAGCAGATGCGTTCACTCGCTGATAAGTCTCGGTCATTAAACACCGCTTTGAGATCCAGTGTGAAGTGCATGAATTCAGTGAAGAACACAAATGACTCGATTTATAGCCAGATTAATCATCGTTGACAAACAGGAGAGACACTGAGCACAACGATACAGTCAAAAAACTTTTTAATCTACAAATTACCGTAATTTACCATAGATTGACTGCACTAACTGCAGAGTGGTATTGTGTCAGAAATGGGGGTATATTTGTGTCAGACTTTATTATATTATTAATGTAGAAATGTATTGAAGGAGAGTAATGAAATACATTTACAGTATTTTTGTAATTAAGCTATAACATTTATGCATTTACTAAATGTATTTGGACTACTGTTTTAACTGTTATTATCATGATCTAAATGATGCTACTATGGAAGAGCAATGGTTAATTAAATTTTAATTTTACCATAATTAGGTTGCTACAATTTGACATAAATCTACATCTGCATCCTAACTGAAGCTACTATAAAATGTATATTTTTATAGACAAAAAATGTTATATTATTATTAATATTATCAGGCAACACAAACCTCTTTCTTGATTTGAAACAATATTACTCATTAGTTATTATTTTAGCCCTAACATGAGGGTGGAAAAAAAAAAAAAAAATGACAATTTTAATTTTTGGGTGAATGATCCCTTTAATATGTTGCAATTGTAGATAAACTGTAGATGTGTCGATAAACTGTTTTTAACTAGTTTTGGCCTTAGATCCATTTTTTACATTTGACAATAGTAAACAAAAGTGTGCTTAAAATCTAATTTAAATTTATTATTACTATAAAAATGCAGTGTTATTTTAGTATTGATATACTGTTAATATTTTGAATTAAATTTTATTTTTTATATTTTCTGTTTTCATTTTGATTTGTTTTTGTCATTTTTTTAAAAAAATTAGTTTTCCTTTAAATATTTATATATTTTTATAAAAGTTTGAGTTTGCCTAAAATATATATGTGTGTGTGCTGTGTGTAATTGTTTATATAAATACAAACACATTTAAGAAGTATTTACAAGTATATGTATTTCTTGTACTTGTATTATATAATTTATATTATGTATAAATAAAAATACTTTGTACATAAATAACACATTTCTCTTAAATATATACGTTCACTTGTGTGTATTTATATAAACATAATAATTACACACAGTACACACACATTTACTAGGCAGACTCAAACTTTTACATATAAACTATATAAACTTTAACTTATTTTATTTCAGTTAATGTTTGAAATTAAAATGTTTTTGGTTTAGGTTAACTCTGGCTCAATGATACGTAAAATTATTAATATGACATGGGCTGAATAAGACCGTGCTGGCCAATAATTGACTGCACAGATCACGGTCAATGGTCAGGTGCAACCATATTGAATGCAGTTTTCTTTTATCTTTCATAGTTTTGTTCATGGTTTTTGAGACGCATGAATTTGTACCTAAATACAGAGTATGTTTGGACAAGCATCTTTTGACATCATCGACAAAACAATATGGGAAGTGTTTTCTCTTCCCTTTTGAAAGTTAATACGCCCATTTATTTTACTAGCCTAACTATGCATGATCATATGGGTAGGTGCTTTTTATTGTTGTGTTGTTATAAATAGAACAGCCCTGCGACCCATTTTTGAGCCTAGAACCGCTGGTGTTGGACTTTTCAAGTTCCAGTCCTGTAAAAACACCAACTTAAAGATACGTTGGCGTGTAGTGAAACTGCTGACCGTTTGATTTTCAGTTTGATGAATCATGCAGAGTTTCCCAACGATCAGCAATTTCACGAGAATTCATATAACATGAGACTCCATGAGGGATGTGGTTGTTTGGTGGCTTGTCACTAAAATCCAGTTCTTCAGTACTGTTTCTTCAGACTTCTGAAGTCACTTTAATTTAGACTGTCAATGTGAAAGTAAGTATTTTGTATGAATGCATCGTCTCAAATGTGTGTATGTTTGTTACAGCACGCTAACGAGGATGTGGAGAGGATGCTGCTAGGCAACAAGTGTGACATGGAGGATAAACGTGTCGTACCTAAAACCAAGGGGGAACAGGTGAGAGTCTGTGGATGAGTTACTGCTAAACTGGGTTAAAAATATTTATTTTTTCATATTTCTGAAATCTAACATACTAAAACACATTTTGAAGTGCACCTCCTTTTTAGTAAATTGCAGTTAGCTGTGGTTTGGTACTTCTGGTATGAAACAAAGCCTCAGCTTTCAAATCATGTACTTTCTTACTTCTTTTTTTTTTTTTTTTTTATGAAATTCAAACAATAAATGCATTTCATAAATCAGTGTTTCAACCAAGTAAAGATGTCAGTTGAACAGCTCATAGTGTTTATCTCAGAAAATCCATTCAGTGACCATAAACTCAATAATTGGCTAGAAAATGAATTCTAGAAAGGAGTGTTTTGCTAAATATATGCACTAGATTAAATATTCATTATATTTTTTTACTTAAGCTGTTCTGCAATATTTAAAGGAGAAGTCCACTTCCAAAACAAAGATTTACATATAATGTACTCACCCCCTTGTCATCCAAGATGTTCATGTCTTTCTTTTTTTCAGTCGTAAAGAAATTGTTTTTTGAGGAAAACATTTCAGCATTTTTCTCCATATAATGGACTGATATGGTGCCCTGATTTTGAACTTCCAAAATGTAGTTTAAATGCAGCTTCAAATGATCCCAAATGCGGTTGTAAACGATCCCAGCTGAGAAAGAAGGGTCTTATCTAGCAAAACGATCAGTTATTCTCATAAAAATAATACAATTTATATACTTTTTAGTATCAAATGCTCATCTTGTCTTACTCTGCCTGGACTGTTTTTTTTTTTTCAGGTTCATGACAGTTAGGGTATGTGGAAAAAAAAAACTCCCATCTCATGTTCTCCCTCAACTTCAAAATAACCCTATATCGCTGTTTTACCTTTTTTGTTAAGGGTGTTTGATCTTCTTTGCATGTTCACTTTGCAGAGACTGGGCCGGTACTTCTGCAGCAGTGTAGGATGATTTTGAAATGATTTTCAAAGTTGAGGGAGAAAATACAATTGGCGTTTTTCTACATACCCTAACTGTCTTGAACCAGAATACACAGAGTTCACAGAGAGCAAGGCAAGATGAGCGTTTGAGATTATAAAGTATTTAAATTGTATTTTTGAAATGAAAATAATAATCGTTTCACTACATAAGACCCCTCTTCCTCGGCTGGGATCGTTTACAACCGCATTTGTGATCGTTTGAAGCCGCATTTAAACTGCATTTTGGAAGTTCAAAATCGGGGCACCATATCAGTCCATTATATGAAGAAAAATGCTGAAATGTTTTCCTCAAAAAACATAATTTCTTTATGACTGAAGAAAGAAAGACATGAACAAGGTGGTGAGTATATTATATGTGAATCTTTGTTTTGGAAGTGGACGTCTCCTTTAATGTGAATAAATCTGTCAAACAAGTTATGACATCCCCTGTTTAAATAAGTAGAAACATAATTATATTGTTTTTAATTTATTATAATAAATGCATACTTATGTACAATTTAAATTTTTGTTTACAAATTACATTAACATAGTAGGGTCACTCTGTGTGAATCAAAATTGAATCGAATCGTAAAAAGTATCTGAGTACCCAGCACTAGTCAGGATGTGCACTTTGTCTACTAGTTTAGACTTTGGTTGACCAGGGTTTTTTTTTTTTTTTTTTCTTCCAAGATTCTGGGAGTCATTATTTGTTGAATATTATCAGTTACCCTATTAAAGCACTTGGCTAGGTGTTCATGTATCTCTAAGAAACTTGTGTAATCATATCCCCATATGGATTCATACATATTAGTTCTAGCCTGCAAACACAATGAGTGTTAACTGTACTTGTGCTGATCCTCAGATCGCAAGAGAACACGGGATTCGCTTTTTCGAAACGAGTGCAAAAGCCAACATCAACATCGAGAAGGCGTTCCTCACGTTAGCAGAAGACATTCTCAGAAAGGTGAGTGTGGGAATGAAAAACTACACAGACACAGCAGCTGATTTCTGTATATTTAGTGGTTGGTTTGCTGATTTTGGTGTTTGCTTTTCTAGATGACATTATTCAATTTCTAACAGTAGCACGGAGGAGAAATGAGTCTGTACGGCTTTTTTCAGAAACATAATGTAACGAGACAAGCCACCATCAACTCACTGAATCGTTGTGAGATTGAGTGTTTTTGTTTTTTGCTAAGTGTGTAAAATACTCGATAACATCAAATGGTTAGAACAACAATTACAATGTTATCGCACACCCCTAATGAACACTGTGGCTCTATCAAAACACGGCTCTGTTTGTTTGAGCATCCTGATCAGCCGGACAGCAACGGTCAAGTCAAGTCACCTTTATTTATATAGCATATAGATTGTGTCTAAGCAGCTTTACAGCGTCAAACAGGAAAATGCAAGAGGACAATAGTGAACACTCAATGTTCCAGTTAAAGTTAGTTCATTGTTGATTCAGTGATGTCATTGTCCAGTCTGTGCAATCAAGTCGACAATGTTGCCAAAAATTTAAGCGTCCCCAACTAAGTAAGCCAAAAGCCACAATGGAAAGGAACCATAACTCCTTTCATGACAGAAATTGAAAAAAACCTTTGGAGGAAGCAGTCTCAATCAGGGGGCCGCAGGGCTCTACAGTGCAACCGGTGGCATTAGCGACTGAAAACTACTGCTTGTGACTGAAAAAATATTTAGGAGCACCAGTGCGACTGACCCGTTCAGCATATTTGTGAGGTTTCTGTGTGTTTTTGCAACATTGAGTAATGTATCACAGACACATCTCACGAATCCTTTCATAGACAGAGTGTAAATAAGAGATTCACTGTGCAGTGTAGAGAGCTTTGTTGATTATAATGGAACTTTGTGAGATCGCGATGAACTAAGTGACAGCTTTTAATGATTTTTAAGGGAGTTTGTAAATGAGATACTGATTTAATACAACAGTTAAATAAACAAGAAGTTAATATTAAGTGACTTACATTGTCTTACTATAACACTATTGCCTGATTTTACTCTATTTCGTCATCAAAAATAGTTTGAAATAAGTCAGCTGAGCCACTGCGCATCTCCATTCAAACACGCCGGTGTTTATGAATGAACGTGCGTTTTTAAAAGATTCATTTTCCCATTTTATAAAGACAGTCACTTGCTTTATTCCTGAATGAATCAGCTGTTCGAACGAATCAAATGAATAAATGATTCAGTAATTAAATCAGTGACTTGCCGCCACTCTTGTCTAACTTACATCCCTGCTCCGGCATCGAAACAAAGAGGGTGGACCGTTACAGCTGATCTGAGGTAAAACGCTCATGTCAATCAACTATCGTGGGAGCGGCCTCTGTCGTCGTGACGGCATCTGAGAATGGCTCGATTTGAAAAAGGGGATATTATTGTTACAGAATAATTAAAAACCACTGCATGGATTTGTATCATTATAGGGTAGATGTGTACAACACACATTAATGTTTAAACAACATGTAAAAGTGAACTTAGCATCCGATGACCCCTTTAAGAAGTCAAATATTACCTTGTAATGGAAAGGATTATTGCTTAGAAGGTGCTTCTGAAATTTTGACTGTGCTACTAAAAAGAAAAGTAAGCATAAATCCCTGGGCCGGTTTTCTTCTGGCTAGTCAAAACAACATGGTGACTCAACCAGTGGTGCGAGTTTGGCACCGGAAACCAACCAAACCAAAGCAAGCTATCAAAACAAACTCAGGTTCACACAAACCCCAAAATCTGATTAATATGTATTTTGTGTTTTTTTTTTTTTTTTTTTTTTATTCGCAGACGCCCGTAAAAGAGCCCAACAGTGAAAACGTGGACATCAGCACTGGAGGCGGAGTCACAGGATGGAAGACCAAGTGCTGCAGTTGAACAGACAGACACACAGTTACTCACACTTTACACAAACACACACACACACACACACACACAATCTGTTCTTCTATATCCTTCTCTCTTTCTCTCTCTCTCTGTCTCTCTCATTCACTCATCCCTCGTTTCTGTCTAACACTCTTCCGTTCTCCTCACGGGATTCTCTGTAAAACACATCTCTAACGTTTCACACACTCACGACTGCTTGCTGACATTTTTATTTCTGAAACAAAAAAACAACAAAAAAAAAAACAAATGTAAAGAGTCATTTCATGTTTCTTCTTACTTATTTTAAAGTTTAAAGAAAGAAAGAACGAAATGAATTTAAACAAAAAGCGCATTCACCACTACATAGAGACCGTCAGTGGACCTGGAGATGCTGTCCGTCGGCACAGAGGAGCGGCGTCGCGTTCAGTACGACATCCTAGACGAGACTTTTGTCCAGTGTTTTGGGGTTAGTGTTGTGTGTTAGTGTGAGAGATCTTCTCTAGCTGGGTTTTTTATTTGATTTTGATTTCTTTCGTCCGGTGCCTTAATGTAGAGCCTTAGAGCTCATCCCCCCCAAACACACACATTTTAACATCACTTTTCTGTAACAAACACACACGCACACACACTGGTCCTCTCCTCTCTGCTTGACCCGCTAACTCAACCCAACACGCCCACGAGTGGAACCATCCAGATTCAACCTGTTTGCTCAGAAGAGAATGGCATTATATATTTTGTTTTGTTTTGTTTTTTAAAATTTAGTTTGTTGTTTATTTTTCAGAATGACTTGTTTTATGAATCTCCTCTGTATGTTTTTTTGTTTTGTTTTGTTTTGTTTTCCCCTCACTCAGTTACTCATTCTCTCCTGCATGCTGGTTTCTTTGGGTTTTTTGGGGTCTTTTGTAAGTTTTGCCATGTTTGTAATTGACAGGAAGTATCTCTTCTAGTCCAGATACGTGTCAGGGAGGGGAGCGTTCTCTTTGGAAAATTCAAACGATTTTGCAGATCCATTAAAAATAAGCTTGTTTAAGTTACATGTTGGTCCTGTTTATTCAAGCGTGGAGAGTTTGCTATGTGATGTGTGTGTTTCAGGGTTTCTGTTGGTTTTAAAAAGTCTTAATTGACTCTTCCACAAGGTCTTAAAAGGTCATAAATAAGAGCAGAAATTCATAGCATTAAATGTTGGATGCATTGCAAGAAATTTTCTTTTTTTTTTTTTCAGGTTGAAATCAATATATATACTTGAGATGCAAAAATAAAGACATAAAGTCTGGTTTTCTGAGTAATGGAACACAATTAAGTGAGTCTATACTTAAAACAAGAACATTTATTTGGGACCCCAGACTACAAAACCAGTCATAAGTAGCACAGGTGTATTTGTAGCAATAGCCAAAAATACATTGTATGGGTGAAAATTACCAAAAATCATTAGGATATTAAGAAAAGATCTTGTTCCATGAAGATATTTTGTAAATTTCCTACCATAAATATTTCAAAACTTATTTGTTTATTAGTAATATGCATTGCTAAGAACTTCATTTAGACAATGTTAAAGGTGATTTTCTCAATAATATTATTATTATTTTTTTTTTTTTTGCACTCTCAGATCTCAAAAATTGACCCTTATGACTGGTTTTCTGGTCCAGGGTCACATTGAATGGAATGAAATTTTGCTTTACTTTTGAATTAAGTTGTTTTTTTTCTGAGTCCTTTGGCAGACTGACTTCTTATTTAATGTATTTTACTTCTCGGTGGATACCGAGAGACATTTGCACCAGAAATGAGACAAAAATATAGATGAAGAGCATCTCTTTTTTTTGCAGTGTGATCAGAGGGTACAGTAACAGAGCTAAGAGCTCTGAGCAGAGCAGAGCTATTCAAGCCTTAAGCTTCGTGTGTGTAAAATAAGTAAGACTACTGTTCTGGAAGATCTGTTGAAAGTGGTGTCTTCAAACTTTGAAGCATTGCTAATACAAGACATTTAGAGACCCTACTGACGTCTTGTTTAATTTAGTTTATTCGTTACATTCTCTGTCTTAAAAAGTGTTAAATGTTTCTTTATATAATCTGCAGAAACCACTCAAAAACCTCAGTGACCAATGATCAGTATGTTTTGAGAAGTTAAAATGTATTTCAAAACATTTTGATTCAGTTGGTTCTTAAAGTAGGCCTTTTTATTCCTTACAGTCTGGTAATGTTTAATTCCAGTGGTGCAATTGTGATAATATGATAAAGAGGAAAATTGCTCGAAGGTGTATTGCTGTTGAAGCTTTAATCAAATCATTTCTGAAAATTAAGCCAGATTACATACAAAATTCTGTCATGAGGATATTACGATTAATTTAGCTTGAATCTGTGAAGTGCATTTCTGTCTCCTCCTGGTGGTTGATGCCAAAACTACACATCAGAACGGAAATTTGTGTTTTCTAAAAGGTTTCTTAAGTCTGCTGTTTGTAATGTCGTTTAGAATTTATATCGCTAATCACCAAGTGCTTCTAATATTTTAGCAGTGTTTTAGGGTAAAAACAAGCCGTATAGTTCGTTTATACACATATCTGAATTTGACTAGCATTGCAAATTAAAAACGTGTAAAATGGGTCCTACTAGAACTGTTTTGCTAATAATTCGCTCTTAACTGATAAATCAACCACTTTTACTTAAAATTATCTTGAGATAAAATATGACAAACCTTTTAAATTTTGTAAATAACAGTTAATATCTTTAAAATAATTAGGGCATATGATAAAAGCAAATCAAACATGACTTTTAACAAATAAACTATTTACTCTCCACCTTTTTCTTCCCGTAAGACCGGGCGCGGTCATTTGTAAATTTTATGGAAGTGGCTTCCGGTCTCATCCTCCTCCAGCTATTTTTAGCTGTACAAAACAGCTTGTTTTGCTGCTTGATATTGCACATTTGTTTTAATGTATTATCTTAATTATGTGTAAATGATTTGTAGTAAAACAGTGAAGTTTTAAGTTTTTATTCTTCTCAAACCGGAAGTCTCGCCCATAGGCTTACTGCCACGTTGAAGAAAAAGGTGGGTAATAAAAAGCATAGTACTGCATGATATTATTTAAGTTGAAAGATAATGAAAGTTTCCTTTTTAAAAAAGTTATTCCCAGCTCTACAATATTTTATTTTCTAGGAATAGGATATTCCATTCGTCAGTTTTATTTATAAAATTAAAACCATTGCAGTTTGGACAATTTATAAAAGTTTTTTAAAAGTTGCGTGGACTATTGACATTTTGTTTTAAATCAAACAGAACTTGTAACAGATAAACTGTTCATTATAGGGTATTTATTTTACAGTGTGTATACTGTATTTATTTACACTTATTTCTGTAGCACAATTTCCGGTTCCGGTCGCTCAGTGTGTTGCGGTGCGCATAGAATGTGTAAATAGAGTTTGAAATTAGCCTAAATGATTTATTAACTCATCTAAAACGTTAATTAATCTCACAGTGACAGATAAAGTCACGTTTATATGTTATGTATTGTTAGGTATTATAAACAAAGAAAATATGAACGGCAAATTTCCATGCGGAATATTAATTAACCGTGTGTTTATTATTAGTTTTCGATAATTGTCGTTTGTAGATTTTGATCACAGACCACACGATGGCAGCACAGAAAAGAAAATGGTCATGTTTGTCCTGATTTTGAAGATGGGAGCTGCTGCGGATTTGAAATTTAGTTTATATTCAGATGTAAGTGAATAGAGCTGACAGCAGCCTTCTGCTTCAAAATGAATTTCCATTGATTACTGATGAACAGGAATGGGTTTATGACAGGTGAAATATTCAGATAATACTGAGTAAAGTCAGCCATCATAAAATATTTTCATAAAAGCTTTGAAAGGAGAGACAGGGAAAGAATAAACATTTGATGAAATCAGTTCCCTTTATTGCCTGAAATAAAAATCTAATTATCTTGCAAAACGGTTTGTGACTTTAACAGATTAAGCTACATTACAAAATATTTAACAAATGAGGACACATATAAAAGCCATACAATATTAGTACAAATTAATATTTAATCCAGCACTTTTTAAATTATTGAAAATTATTTAATTACAAAACAATTAAAGCATTGGCAAAAATGCCGTCACAGATAAGAGAGAACATTTCGTTTAACAAGCTGACCTATTGTAACAAATGCCTCACTACGTCATATTTGGAACCTTTGCAGCAAAATTCAAAATTTGGAACCTTTGCAGCAAAATTCAAACAGTAAGACAATTAAAAAATGTAACATACAAAAATTCTAAAAAATTGTGTTGACCAACGGATACTGTAATCTTTACATTGTATAAAAATACTACATGAGAAACACGTGACAGCCTGACCGATCTCAATGTGACCATCTTCCCCAACCTGACATTTATGAAAAATACACTTGTCCTGAAAGTAGTTCAGCATTTCAGTTAAAATCCAACTTCATTGAGTAGTTGACTCTCAAAGCATGTGAGGGTAGTTTTATTGTTTTCACTTGTTCACCCAGCATAAATATGAAAAATATGATTGTACTGGAATTTTAGTCTGGAGGACAGAATTCACAAAGGTAATATTATATTTCTTAAAACCTTATTGTTTAGTTGTGATAACTAATAGCCTCGGTATCCGCCTTAAATCTGTAAAAGTAGTATCCCAAAAAAGCTATTTATAATGAAACTATGAGGGTCTCTGAGAACCTTTGCCTAATATAATAATATATACATAATATATTTAAACAATCAATAGCTTTATTACATTAACGATAAAAAATTTGTATTGAGATTCAAGAATTTAGCGCTATAAAACATGTAGACCTACCTATTCTTTATAAACATACGGACTATAAATACTCACCTTTTTAAAGCAGCTATGTAAAATGTAAAAAAAAACCCCAAAACAAAACAAAATATTGGCTTCAAATTAAAAAGGAAAAAAATAGCCTGAACACTAATTGTTATCAAAAAGAAAAAAAAAAGCTTTTCTGTAGCCTCGAGTTCAGATCTTTGCCGTTCAATGGGTTTTTACAGTATGTATATATTTTAAATACATTTTATATATATTTAAATATATTTTAGATACTTTAAACTATATACAGCAGTCATATTTGTTAGCTTTTGAAAACATATTTTCATAAAAACGAATAAATCGTATGTCAATTATGTAAACATTGGTTTGACGCAAACCTTGCAGGATTTTTCTATTTATCAACTTTAAACGACTCTGACATACACATCAAATTGCTGCACTACCTCATTATAACCAGGAGATGGAGCAATATATTTTCCTCCCACATTTCCCCTCAATAATGCCTGCTGCTAATATACTTATTGATTAGCTACCGTGAACTCAAAAGAAACAGCTCTGAGTTTTATTTTTCTTGAAACGCATTACATAAAAAGTTACAAATCGCAAACATCTGTGGTAAATATGTGAGTGAACACAACTACTAAACACATAAAATAGATTATGCAGACCTAGAACGCTACTCTACTAAATCTAGCAAAAAGCACTGTTTTGTGTTTGAAACAACCGTAAAGTTTCATGTGGAATCTGCGCATGGCAACTAGCGACACTCGTCCGCTCTCTATGGAGGATGCGGCGAGCTGAGATGCTTAACGGCACCGGGAAAACTCCTCCGTCACTCGCCGCCGCTGCACAATTCGGCCTGCAGACATCAACACAGCTGCGGAATAAACCCTTACACACCCGTGTTCCTCACGCCCCGGTAATGGCGGATGAAAGGTAAGATTGCGCATGTCGGCATATGATGAAACTGCAAGACTGTAAAATCAATAGGTGACCGATCATCATGTCTTTACATTCAAATTCACAACATTTTAATTCTTATTATTAAAATATTGGATTTATAGCAGGGTGTCATTGAAACACTAAGTGATCGCATCAAGCCAGCAGAGAACCCCGCGGAAGGCCTAATGGCCAATTTCAGAAAAAAATAAATGTAAAATAAATAAAAACAAGTTTTTCACTACACTGCCAAGGTTTTAGTCATTTCTACCAATGTCAACGTCACATTTAAACAAACTTTTATTTTGAACTGCCCACTTGACCATTTCGTTTACGTACATTCCAGTACCCAAAATAATACAGGCCCTAATTCTGCTTTTGAAAACATCAATTATACGTCAGCATCACCTGTAGCTGAAGCTCATCCGCTCCCAAAATTGCTGCAGAACCGTTTCCCACACTGACGCCGTTACGCTGATTGACAGCCAGAGGGCGCTCATGGACGTAAATTCTCCCTGCTGCAACCCTGAACCTGACTGAACCATATTAACATCAAATTTGATGTCTTTTTATTTGGCCTCACGAGACGTAGACACGCCAGATAGTGATTTAGATTTTATTATGTTTTAATATATAAAAATCCAGTGAGCTTTAGTTAATTTATTAGATTTCTTGTGTGGATTTTGTCTTGAATTTAAGGCATGGTCACACAAAATGGCTGCCAATCAGAGCCCGTCATTCAATCATGAGTGTTGGAATCATCTTACAGACAGTATTGTATAATCACTGAAAACGCGTTAAGAAAACGTTAATGGTGGTTGGCGGGTAACGTTTTATTTGAATAAGAATACAGGTCGGTTATTTGACTTGACAAGTTTAAACAAATCTAACCATTTAACTATGTTTATAAAACAGTCTTAATATCATAATTTAATTTGTTTACAAGCAACATGGAATTTTCTGCTGACCTAGAGTTTCAACGTAAACGTTTACAGAAAAGTTGGAAAGTTTTGAACGCCTTATCAAAAGAGCGGGAATGACTAGACTGTTGTTGTTTCTTTCTTCAACAGGTATTTGACGGGCTATTTTAACGCGGATGAACTTTACAAAGATTGTCAGGAGTTTTCTAAAAAGTTTCGTTTTATTATCCACATCAGTCTGGCTTTGAAACTTCAAGATCTCTTCATATCACATAGTACAGGTATATTTTAATCTTTCTTTTACTTACAGGCATCACAATAAAACACCCGCGTAAATAATAATTGGCCTATATTTAAACATAATAGCTTAATTATTATTTTTTCCTCAGTGTGTCTTAAATCAAAGCGCATACCTGTGCTCCCGTTCAGCATTGAATATTCGCGTTTTTTAAAAGGAGCGATTTAAACTCCTCTTACATTTCACAGGCGCTATGAAATATTCATGCTGGAAAATTCCTCCATTCTGCACAAATGAACGCGCCACCAGCAGCTCAAACAAAACTAAAACAAACGAGCCTTGGTCGGTGCATTAGCCTAAAACCGACAAAAGAAGTTTAACAGAAGTCGGATGTTAGTCAGAAATAACCATCGCACTATTTTTGACTCCTTCACAGGGTCAGACGCGGAGCACTTACAGCATGGCCGTGCACTCCATTTCAGGTGAGTGAGATATTTATTAAGTATGCATCCTAGAAATAAATACGAATGTAATAGCTAACATCAATATCCTTTCGGTGAGCGCATGACCAGTAGCAGATCAACAGTGGTACCTGTTTGAATCAGCAGTGCTGAACCTTTATGAAACCATGTTGTCAAACCATAGAACATCATCGTGTAATATGATTACACTAATTAAACAGGGGAAAAGACGTCGTCGGGTCCTTTTTACAGTGGGCGACTGAAAGACAGACGCAGAGGAAAAGAATCCTGAATGCTCCTTTCATACTTCCGTTCGACGTCATGATTAAATTGTGACGTAATGAAGGAGCGTTCAGGCTGAATCAGCCGCCAACGTAAATAACCTATGTTATGTTTTACTATTTTACAGGGAATTATGAAGCGAGCTGTTAAAATGCTTATAATGGATATTAAATGTTTTCAATGTACTTACTGTTATGTCGAGTGTTAGCTATTTTGAAGTAGAGATAGGCTAACACATGCAGCAAATGCATTTAGATTTTTGTGACGAGTAACTAAGATGAAATCATAATAAATAGGCTACACATAAATGAATAAATACAAGCTTTAAGTTTTGTTCAATTGGTTATTTTATTGTATTTATTTTATCGAGGAGACCATTTAAACTTTTTTTGTTGTCGAGAAAATTGTATGATGAGCATAAACTATCTGTTGGCGTTTTTAAACAGAAATTAGGCAAACAATAAACCTGAAATCTTATACGGTTTCTAAAACGTTTTTGCGATTTAATAAAAACGAAAAATATAAACAGCATCTAAAATGTAAAGACTGGCAAAAGGCACAACTGATCATCTCCTTGTCTCAAATCTTTTGGAGTGTCACAAAATGCGTCAAAATCATTATAAATGCTAATGTTTTTAAACTATGTTTGAGCTGCATCGGAATGTTGTTTTTGTCATATATTCTTTGTTTAAATACTTCAGTTTATCATGAGTACACACAAAACTGATTTTAAAAAATATATATGTGACTGGGTCAAAACTGTTTGAAGACTAATTATAATTCGTATATCCTGTGTGTTTTGAATAGAACAAGTTCTTACCTTATAATGAAACCACAAATGTAATGGTCTTTGAAAGAACAATTGATGCAGCAGCAGCGTTCACATGTACAACTGAAAATGAAGCATTTAAAAATATCCGCCCCTCACACTCGATATTTACCTCTGATTAGTTTTGAATCGGTTTTTAAAAATCCGATCGGGTTTGTGTTGGCTTCGGTAGATAATTTCGGAACGATGGAGTAATTGAACGAATGCAGCATTAAACCAAAAGAAAGGAGAAGATCTGAATAACTCTGTGAACTCTATTGACAACTATGCGTTTCCTCAGGGGTTCGGCTGGGTGGGGGTGGGTGAGGTGAAGGTATGGCGGATCCGAACTGCTCAATACATTCAAACAGACCCTCCAATCTGTTGGTTTTGTGAGCACGAAACATCTCTGTAAACCTTCTTCTGTAAACTCACTTTATTGATGAGTTAAACTGGGATCTTGCCTTCTAGCAATGTTGACTAAATGATTTCAGTTGAATTAGTTTAATTCAAGATTAAACGAATATTTTCTATTTCATTTGGAGGTAAAGTCTAAATAAATAGCCATTCTCAACGTCCAAGAGAGTGTTTCCACTCTCTAGGGTGTTGCTTCGGTTCAAAGTTCTTGTATGTGAAATGCACTTTTAAATATTGAGCTCATGAATGAAAATGTCAATTGGTGAACCATTTTGCATTTCAATAGCATCTATTTGCATAGTCCTGATTTAAAAGATAATTTCACATGTGGAAAATTCCTCTGGTGTTTGATTATGAGTTTGGATTTGAGGAATCAGTGTTTAAACTTTGCTCTTACAGAGAGAAAATGTTTGGTTTGTTTCTTCAAACAGATCTTTCAAACGTTAAACTTTAAAACGTTTAGTTCTTGCTAATCAAAAAAAAAGGTTAACTCTTGCTAATAAACAATTCAGGATTAAAACGATTTAACTTCAATGTTAAGCAATGCTTTGCTTTAGTGTGTATTACTGTTTGATCTCCTTCATGCATAATTTTACATATAGGCTGTAATTTGAATTACATAGGTATTGTGTCATGGATTTATTGGTATCTTAAAATTAAACTAACGCGTTTATGGTTGTTTTATAATCGATATGTCTGTGTGGATTTTAGGAAAGTTTTTAGAGTGTTGTTATTCAGTCTAGGATTAATCTCAACAAGTCAAAACCAGTTATTTGTTATATGTTATATCCAATATCCATTGGAAATAAAAATGAGAAATTTGAATAACCTGCTAATGTTTTACGACTCGCTCTTTATTGTTTTATTTTTCTAAACTCTACAATTAAAAGCGTATTTTTACCTCAGATCAATATACTTACTTCAGTGTGTTTTAAATGACTTTTTAAAGTCATTTACAGCCGTTTAGCCTTTCCATTCGACATAAACCACCGAGTAACATCTTTATTTATCTGCCTGTCCTGCAACTTATCCGATGCTTGCGAACTTTAACGGGATCAAACGGGGACATTTAGGGTGTGTCCGTGACCTCGTGGGACGTGTTTCCCGGCACTCGCGGGGCCGTTTTATGAATGGTGGATGGGAAACCCTCTTGCAGGAAATGAGAAACCCCATAACATCTGACACCGGTGACCAGATCCGTGACCTGCGCCGTAATGGCACGACCACCATCCATCTCTTCCACACACCAGCAAACACACACACAGCATCTCCGACAGCAGATCTGGTGCAGGGGGGTGGGGGGATTGGGGGCAGGGGTGAATTCCGGAGGGTGGTCGGCATGGATGGGTGGGTGGGTGGGGGGTGGGTGAAAATGGGCGGAGCGTTGAAGCGGTGGGGGTAGTTGTTGATTCACTCCTCAAACGTGTTTTTCCTCTGACTCAAAGACAGAGAAAAACATCCTCTGCCAAGGCATCAGGTTTGGTCGTGAGGTTGTCAGAAACGTTCACTGAACGAATTTCTTGTATAAACGAAAACATGACGTTTTTATAACAGGAGGCAATTATTTCAGTCATCAGTTTGCATTAATTTTTTGCATGTCAACTTGTTGGTTTAATGCACATTTCACTAGTTTTTTTTTAAACTCTCAAATACAATTCAAAAGAACACAGTGAGATTCCATTTAATCCGTTCCATATTTTCATATTTAGAACATTCCATTATATGAGTTACATTTTGGGTTCATACATTTTGGGTGTTTATCATGTATTATTACTTTATATACTTGAAAAAAAAATCTGCTAGTTGTTTTGGATCCATGCTCTCTTTTCATGGATCAAAATATCATGTAGTTTGGAGGCTAAATATGTTAAAACTATTGCAATACACGTACATACGTTTATTTTATGCCTTTATGTTTGTTCTGTCTATACGTAGGTATGCTCGTGTATATATTTGTAAGTGCGCAAAGCTCATGTAACTCAGAAAAAAAATCCATGTGTGTGAGGACTTGATCAATAAAGCTCTTCTTATTCTGATTCAGTCTCATTGACCTTTGTACTGCAGCAAACGACAAATGCAAACTGCAGTGTGCTTCAACAAACGATAATTAGTGATGATCTCATTTCTCCCAAACTATAATGTTTTGGAAACGTTTAAACAAAAGCAGAACGACATCAGTAAACATTTTTAGTGAATTTCTGCGTGCAGAAGAAACGTTTCCGTCTTTTCCGGTAATGACATAAGGTATAACTTAAAAAAAAAGTAAGCTAGAGTTCAACAGAACAGTACACTACAGAGATAAATTCTGAAAAACTTTTGTTGTTGCGTTTCGCTACAACCGAGGACATTAAAAAATGAAGTGTTATACAAGTGTTTACTTTCATAAGACTATAAAGTATAATGACTGTGGTTACCAGCGGTTGGAATTTGGTTACATAACGCATCATTAAAATTGTTACATATAAATGAAAAAACCTAAAATGCTGGACTTTTTACGGTCCCTCGAATGACTTGCAGAATGCGCCCAAAACAGATTTTAGACGTCATAACACGCGTTAAAAACCCGAACCTGTGCAAATGGAGATGCTTTTACGTGACGCAGCAGTAGAGCTTGAAGTCCAGCCCGGTTCCGAGTCCGCTCCCTCTCCCGGGCTCACGGAGGAGTCACGTGTGCAGCGCTGCGAGCGAGCGAATGAGAAACGGAGAGCGGGAGAGAGAGAGCGAATGTGCGAGGGAGGGAAAGAGAGAGGGGATAGGAGATGTTAAAAGAGACATGACAAAATATCCAAAAAGGAGACGCACGCCGTACCATGCGCGCTAAATTTGTGCCCGCTGGAAATCGGGATGTCGGATCGACGGTGAAGCGCATCACCCCATTTCACGGAGGAAACGATTTCGCTGGAACTTTGGAACGGAGGGTCCGCGGGGAAACATGGCCGAAGGTTACGATGCTTTTTTTTTTAAACATCTCTTTTCACCTTCAGAAAGGAACTCCGTCCACCGCGCTTTGTTTACGTTGTTTGTATGCATGCATGATGAAGAGCGGTTTGAGCCAGCGGTAGTGGGGGGGTGGGAGCGAATACGGGGGGGCGGGTAACGTGTGCACACCTGCCCCACGCCAGGCGGTTCACACACGGTAGATGTACTACGACATAGTATACATAGTATAGCTACTAACTAGGCGCGTTGAGCAATAGTAATGCACTGCGCCATCCTGTCTAAAGTGTAGCGCTACTTTTCATTGAGTTTCTCCAGTTTTCCAGAAGGTGGTTGTAGACAAGGATGTAACAAAACATGCAAGGTTAGGGGAACCAAATGTAAAAGTTTAAGAGTCTGTCACTGAAAACCCCAACACACTGATTGATTATAAAGAAAAGGGGGCGTCGGTAGTGGTGAAATGAACGCACGTTGTTGAGTAGTAGTTGGGGGATTTCCCTCAGAATCGCTGCCCATGTAGACCCACGGTCATTGTGTACACCGAGAACAAAGTATACAGGCTACATCAACACAACATCATGGGCTTTTCTCCCTTGACCGCACAGGAGGGCCGCGCAGAGGTGGCGGGTCGGACCCCGCCAGGACTCCGCCGCAGATTCTGGCTGGCTCGGGTTACTGCAAGTGGTTTAATGTCCGCATGGGGTTTGGATTTATATCGATGACCAGCAGCGAGGGGAAGCCAGTGGACCCTCCACTAGACGTGTTCGTTCACCAAGTAAGTCCAAAAATACTGCATGTGCTTGGGTTTCAGCCGTTTTCCCGACTCTCTTTCACGTTATCTGTCGCATCTCATTGACATCAGCAGATGTGCTTGAGGAAAGCAGAAGTAAACATGCGCTTGTGTTTTCATCCCCTGTCACTTTAAGAACGCCAGAAACACATCTTCACTCTCCATTGATATCATCAGACCAGTGCCGTATTAGTAGTAAACACTGAGGTATTTATGATGCAGCCTTAAAAGACTTCATTAGGTAGGGAAAACAGAGAGTAGCCCATGGCATTCGCGTTTATTCGCCTCATGCTCACGGATAAACCTGCCAACATGTCGGAAAATGTGTCACAAGGAGCACACGATGATCAGAGCCCGTTCACAAGCAAGACTTTTGAAGAATGGCAGGCCATTTCGGCGTAAACTGTTGTACTGAACATCATGTGCTCTCGTGTTTACATGGGTGTAGTTCAGCCCCCCCTTCCCAATATTTCGTCTTCTCGTGGACGTTCAGAGCTAAATCAATACAGACACATGTACTAAACCGGAAATTATCTCCTTTCATCATTTTCCAAGCTTTTCACGGCACCTTAAAATAGCATACGCACATTTGAAGAACAAAAGCAGAGGTTTCTTCTGCTCGCTGCACTGTTTTCTGTCAGCTTTGCTGATTTCTGTTACATTGTGTTCTTGTAATCTGTTGATATTATTGTCAAGCAGTGTTGTGTTTACAGCTGGATGTTAATGAGATGTTATAACGATTCCTGGGACATTTCCATTGTTACAAAACACATCTGCATAATCTTTTAAATCTGAAATTCAGTTAGTGTGCACAGGAAACACGTGTCTATCTATCTATCTATCTATCTATCTTTCTAGTATTTTCAAAGAATTTAAAACCATCTTGAGTTAATAAAATAACAGTTGTGCATTCTTTTCTTGACTTCAGTAATGTTTTAATAATTGTTTATTGCAAAGTACAATTGCTGAACCATTTTGCTTTATGCATTCTTTTTGTGATTAGTGTTTCAGTGGATATGTTAGACACAAATAGAATTTTGTTGCATTATAGTATCAATTTGTGAATTAGCACAGTAAAGAAAAAGATACATTCTAAATATGTATGGAATAATTTTAAATGATTTAAAACAGCCACATTGTTATGTGCAAGATGTGATTTCTTTGTTGAGGTGAATTTCATTCAGTATTAATTTAAATTTCAAGCTTGTGTGGACATGATTTTTTTTTTCTTTAGTGCATGAGCTTAAACATGAACCTCTTGTGCCAGTAGCCCCTAAACCTGAGTGCATTCTGGGAAATGCAGTTCTCAAAAAAGACAAACAGCAGTCAGAGATACAGTCAGAATGTCACTGAGTTTAATGATGTATTTATAGCTATTGCAATATACGGTCAAGCCATTTGAAATTATTTCAGAAATTATTCAGACACCAGATATAATTTGTAATATTTTTTACTAGGGTGCAGGACACTATAGTTAATTTATGTAAGTGAGGATAGCAAAATAAACTGTGACATATTATAAAAATTGTAAAATCTCTTTGGGACCAAAAATAGTTTGACACTTTGACCTGACCATGTTTTGCTTACGTGTTTTTTTCTTTAATTGCTAATACAACCTTTTTACACCACAGACTGAACAAAATTATCCATTGTTTGGTAATCGGTAAACAAAGTATTAATAGTTGTGCAAATATTGTCAGTTTTTAGTTCTATTAAAGTTATCTGACATTATCAAGATGAATTTGTTCTGACACAGTTTAGCTCTGAGTTCTTGTCATATTTTATTACCATTTTCTAAACTACAGCGAATAAACCGTGATAATGTGAGAAATGCTTAAGGTGTCTGAATAAATTTTAGTTTGACTGTATATATAAAAAATAAGGCAAATGGTTAGAAAAGAGCTGGTTGAAATCAAACAAAATCTCCACATCTGCTGTTGCACATTCAGCTGACTTATCTGTTGAAATGCACAATAAATGCACTAGTTATTCTGTAAGGCACAGGTTAAGCCATACTATTTTTATGTTTAATCTTGATGTGAAATCTGTGTACATAGGTTAAGCAATAGAACATTTCCTACCTCATATACATATGAGTAGTTATTGTAAGAATGTCTTGTACTACTGATAAAACGGTTCCTTTGATAAGCATGAGGTAAACAATTGCCAAAACAATTACCAAATGCGTTTGGAAAAACAAGGAAAGCTCAAGAATGGGAAAGCGTATTGATTAGAGCCGTGTTTGTCATTTGGTTTATTTTTGTTTACAGCCTATCCTGTACGCAAACTAGCAAACACATTGTGGCTCTTAAACCTATATAATTTGAGTTTGCACTAATGTCTTTTAATTGTACATTTACGTTGGTGCATTATCTCTTCACGACGGAGTTGCATTAGCAAAATACCAATTTTAACTCATCCAAGTAAGCAAATTATTAGCTAATAATCTCAAAATGCTTTAATATCACCTGATAAATTAGTCTATCACAAGTTAGCTGGCATATTTTGTTTAATCATTTGTATGTTTTGAACCCTCAAGCTAATTTTAGCATCATGTATGCGCAGGTCATGATGTTGAGGCTGGTTTGTGTGTGTTGGACAGACTAATGGCAGAAGCAGCTGTAATCCATAACGTCTCTGATAAAGATATGCATTTCGCTGCTATGTGGAGGTTATTTGGGTTCTTTGTGTCTGAATGCTGCACGTACATGTGCTTTCATGCTACATTGGAAATGAAAAGCTTTTATGCTGTACAGGGTGTGTGTGTTTGTGTCTTGTTTAGGATGTGCAGCCGTTGTGCAGCGTGTGTGTGATAAGCAGTGTGTGTACAGCTGATTATTCCCTCAGTGTGTGTCTAAACCTGATATTATGTATAGAAACAGAGTGTTTCATTTGGCAGTTGGTCAAAAAAACGCCAAGTTTTTTACAAGCAAGAACTGTGCGGTTTAGCACAATACATGCATGCATTTGGCAGATGCTTTTTATCCAGATTGTTATTGTTTTTTTTATCTTTTCATACAACCATGGGAATTGAACCCGTGACCTTAACGTAACTATGCTTTACTGTTTGCGTAATGTCTGCTTAAGAAAATGCATTTCTGTCTTTTCCCTGTATGAGGGAAATTTTCAGCCAAATCTGTTTTTGCGACTTATTTTTATTACTTTGCATGTTTTATCATGCATATTAATCTACGTATAAATTATGATGTTGTAATTATAAAAGTAGCTAAAATAAAATTGTATGAATGAATCAACATTGCATATGAAGCATTATTTTATTAGTATTCAGTTGAAAACTCTTGTTCTTACTTGAAAATAATTGTATATAGATTTTAGCTTTTTCTATTTGTGACAGTTAGTATCATAAGGAAGTAATATAAATTATTTGAGATAAAGTAGGTTATTATTGTTTTTCAACTTCAATGTTAAATTTAATCTTTTAAAATAGTTATATATTAAACTTGTGATGCATTTATGTTTCTTAAACCAAAAGATGACATTTAAACCCACTATGTATAATGTATTATTATTTTTCATAAATAATTGCAACCAAAATGGAAATGCATTATAATATTTGCATATTCCTTGTTATATCTGAAATTGTTTGTTTGTCATATGTTTATGCATTACGCTTTCTAAAGCCGTAACCGTGAATAACAATGTGGTTAGTTATCACTATGCATTATAAGGTGTAATTAATGAATTAAAATACTTTTATAATGCATTATATATAAAGGCTTTAGGTAAAGGCTTTAGCCTCACTTAATATGACCAGTACATCAATACAATGTCCTGTAGTAGCAGCAGTCACTGAAACACACCAGTGTTTGTCCTGTTTCAGATCTCCTAAAATCCATGAGCTTTTTGTATCAGTCCAGGACAGGAAAGACTGTGAATCAGAAAGAAAGAGAACGCATGTGTGTGTGTTTTTGTTTGTATGTGTAAAGAGGATTTCTGTGCTTGTGTGTGTGTGGTGGGGGTTGGGGTCCTCTAACATTCTTTAAAAGAGGAATTTCGTTAAAGACAAAAAAGGGAAAGGAGGCGTGGCTTCGGCCGGCCCTCACACTCCGAATCAACGCACTGCAGTGTGTGTCTGTGTGTGTGTTTCATTAGGAGCTTTGTGTTTGATTTTTCCGAATGCTGCACCTCCTGCAGTGTTTGTGCGTGTGCATCGTGTGCTTGTGCGAGTCGAACTGCACAGATGTATGTTGATATTTATAAAGTGTCGCTGTGTATGACTCCATCATTTAAGGTGTTTATACACTCTTAAAAATAAAGGCTTTTTATCGCCACTGATGGTTCAAAACGGTTCTTTAACATGGAAAATGACTAGATAAAAATAGTTATTTTAAAAACAGTTTACTGGTTCTCTGGGGTTGTCATGGCAATAAATCATGGCAACATATTTTTTAAAGTATATATGATTAAACTAAGCAAGATTAAAAAAAAACATAATTGAAATAACTTGTAGAGCCTATTTGATTATACTTTCAAAATTTAAAGGCAGCAACTGAACTTCAAACTTGAATTTCAAAAAGTACTTCGGAACCTTTATTTTTGGAACCTTTTAAAATGTTATTCTTAGAAGTGGAGTTTGGTTTGTATGCAAATCAATTTCCAGAAGTGAGCTAAATCTGATAAAGCCTCTATCTGTAATTTCCCTTGTTTAACAAAACTGATTTTGAGATATAAATTGTTTGTTTTTCATTACATTGAATTTGTACATTTTATCTTGTATATTGATCTTTTTAACCGATAAAGTAGTCGATTACAATGAGCTACAATAAAGACTGTATTATAACTCAAGAGGCTGTAATTGTAAAAGTAGCGACACTTATAAAAATATCTTCCAACTGGGCTTTTTTTCATAGCAGTGCCATAAAATAACCATTTTGGGTTCCTGAAAGAACCTTTCAGTGAAGAACATTTTAAAAATCCAAAGAACCTTTGGAATGAAAAGGTTCTGTGGATGTTAAAGATTCTTTTTGGAATCACTGATGCCAGTAAAGAATCTTTCATTTAAATTGTATGAATGAACTGACACGTTAAAGCTCTAAAAAATGTAATCTGCATTTACACTTATTCCTCGCTATAGTTTAAGGGCAAATTTTTCTCCAGAAGTCTGATAAATCTCCCTCCGGGGACATCTGAGGATGTTTAACTGGAAAAGTTGTTTGTACATTATATTTTTTAATTCTAGAAATGGTTTTCTTTTGGGGATGGGGTCTGTGGTATGTCCTTATTTACATAGCTAGTTAAACATATGTGTGTGTGTGTGAGGTTTCTCTGGGCCCCTAGTGAGATTAAGCTCTCATCCAGACTCCTCCTCTCTCACTGCTGCACAGATCTCACTCCTCCTCTAACATACATGCTCCTCTCCTCATCCTGTGCTCCATCGATCTGTTTTTTAACCGCTGATGCCAATACTGATATCTAGAGTGCAGGACGAAATATATAATGGCAGATGCACAGTTTTTAAAGCTGACACTTATTTTACACAAGTCTGTTGGTGCATATTTAAACTGATTTAAGGAGAAACTAATTTATATATGTGAGTGTAAAATCTTTGATTTGATAATTCACGTTTACAATCACAGGATTGTCAGACTTGATGAATGCATACTTGTACGCTCGTTCCGGTTATTCAAAACATTTGTGACCCTAGACCACAAAACTTAAGTGGCACGGGAATATTTGTAGCAATAGCTAAAAATACATTGCATGGGTCAAAATGATCTATTTTTATTTATGCCAAAAAATCATTAGAATATTAAGTAAAGATCATGTTCCATGAAGATATTGTAAATGACCTACCATAAATATATCAAAACTTAATTTTTGATTTGTAATATGCATTGCTAAGAACTTCATTTGGACATCTTAAGGCAATTTTATCAATATTTTTTTGCACCCTCAGATTCTAGATTTTCAGATAGTTGTATTTCAGTCAAATATTGTCCTATCCTAACAAACCATACATCAGTGGAAAATCTCAATTGATAAAACTGATGCTTATGACTGGTTTTGTTGTCCACAGTGTTTCTATGCTTTGTATTATTTATTATAACTTGAGTTACAGTTTGTGTACATGTGTCAGTTAATTTTGTATATATATTTTATATTCTTTTGACATTTTTATAGTATCATATTGTAATTTAATCAATAATGACAATGTTTTAGTGTGATCAAACCAACTAATTCCGGTCAAATCCCTTCTTAATATTTTGTCATCTTGCTGGTTTTGTAAGTTAAAGGGATTTAGAAAAAGCATATTGAGCACTCAGGAAAAACAATAAATGAATTACTAATTAAAACAATATTGTCAAATAATCATGAAATGTAGTTTGAAATATTTTGACTGGAGAAAATAAAAGTGTAGGAACGCATAGTACTTAGTTTAATTATTATTTTGGACATGTAGAACACACTGCAAAAATATCTAATTAATTATTATCTAAATTTATAATAATATTGTGTTTGCATGTATTTTAGTAAATATAAATATATTTTTGTTTATTTATTTGTGATAGTAGTTGTGACAAAACAAAAACTAACATGATTTTATCTTTAAAATTATTTGGTTTATACTGAGTTTAGTATTTTATCTAGACACATAATGAGGTCATGAAAATACTGTATAACAGTAATGATCCAGAACATATTACGAATATAGTTCATTATCTGCTTTAAATTGTTTTTCTCATTAGCTGCTGCTTTTATTTCTAATCATCTTACTTTTAAAGATTCTTTGTTTTCTTCTAAACTTTACTAGACTAGTTCTGCTTTTACTTAAGCATGAATTTTCTGTTTTCTCCATTATTGTCTTCTTTCTCACGCTTTCCCTGCCTTGTTTTGTTCACTTTCATTTCTTTTCTTTTCTTCCAGAGCTCGATCTCTTCTGCATCCTGCACTTTTATTCTCCATTTCTTCATTTGTTCAGTTCTTCATTTGTTCACCTCAACACAAGCTGCAGGTCACATGACTTCCTCCTTCAGCTCTGCCCATATATGGAGTGAGTGTGTGGGTGGAGCCAGCTGCTGATCTGACACAAACAAACCCTCACTTTCCAAGACTTCAATCACAGCTTTGTAGCACGGAAATCTAATGATTATAATGATTTTGGTATTTTTTTGTTAAACTTTTTTTGCAATGTATTTTATGTGTATTTTTTATTTAATACTAGAAGTAATTTAATAATCTTATTAAAGCATGACTTGTTGAATTAGTTCTTGAATTAATTTTAAAAAAGCTCTGTGTATTGTTATTTTGTAAGTTTAATTACAGGAATTGATTTGTGGTCTCATATCTACCTAATTAAAATCACAAACTCATTAAAAGAAGTGTCTTTTATAAGAAACATCTGCCGAGATCACGAATGTTAAATGTAAACTGTTTAAACAACATAAATCAGATACTAAAATCTATGTCTTTTTAAAACATTTTTTAGAGAACTGTTCATGTTTGCTTTTCAAAAAATAAGCAAACTTTCAGTAAGTTATAGTGATATGTTATTTATTGTAATGAATTAACACAAAACAAAACAAATCATGCAAACAGAAACTATTTTTAAGCTTCATAATTCAAACAGACACAAACGTAATTCAATGTGAATATCTAAAATGTCTTTCTGATTTAATTGTTTTTTTGTTCTCTTAGTATCTGTTCACACACATTTTAAAACTGTATAATCATTCTCAAAGGCATTTTAAGATGTAAAAACACATGTATTTCTATCAGACGTAACTCGGCTGTGTGCACTTTACACACACACACACTCGGAGAGAGAGAGCTCATATCCGGCTGCTATCAGGAGTGTGTGTCGAGTGATGTAGTGTGTGTCAGCAGATCAAATACTGCGTGTGCGTCTCGTAGTCAGCGCAGAAGTGTGTTGTTAATTTAACGCAGGGAAACGGGATGCCTGTGTATGTGAGTGTGTGTTTGAAGGGGGTTGGGCAGAGGTCAGAGGTCACCGTGAAGGATGAAAACATGTGGAGGAGGGGTGATGTGCGATACGTCCGGCCCTTTGGTGGCGCTCTCCGTATTTCTCGCTCCTGCTTTCTGTCTTCCGTCTCTTGTGCTTCTGCTTTTTTTTCTGCAGTGAGCAGAACAATGTGACACACATCTTCTCCTGTGCTCATGGATTGCATTTCTTGATTGTGCTGTTTTGGATGAATTCAGACATCAGAAATGTGTCTGCTGCTGCATGATCTTCCTGTTTGCATTGCTTCTCTCTGAACTTTGACCTGGAAATAAAAGCACACACTTGGTGTAGAAACCAAAAAAGACATTTTCACTCAGGAATTGCTAGTGAATCTCACAGTCAATTACAAACAGCAAGTAACGCATTGAATTACACATCTTATTTTAAACTAGAAAGGCTGAAATAATGTTTTCTTGCAAAACCATGTTTTTACAACTTCATATTTTACAACTTATTTATTAATGTATTTATTTATTGGGTATTTACAACTTTGATTTTGTGTGTGTGTGTTTGTGGTTATAATGATTACATGTCCTAAAATCTTTACTTATCAGTTTCAGTTTAATCACATTTCAGAACAGAACTCTGGTTAGTAATAATTTATTATTAATAATAATTAATAGTAATATTGATAATTTAAATAAAATATTTACTTACAATATTTATTCACATATTTCTGAATAGAAAGTGTTTACAGTTTTTTTTTCACACAGATTCTGATAGATAGATAGATCAAAAGACAGATAGAAAAAGAAAAAATAGAGATGAAAGAGAAAGAAAGAGAAAAGGGTAGATAAAAGAGAAAGAAAAAATATTAATAGATAGAAAAAGAAAAGAGAGATGAAAGAGAAAAAGAAAGAGAAAAAGTAGATAAAAGAAAGACACAATATAGATAGAAAGAAAAAGAAACAGATAGATAGATAGATAGATAGATAGATAGATAGATAGATAGATAAAAAAGAAAAAGAAAAAACAAAGACGAAAAAGAAAAAAAGAGATGAAAAAGAAAACCAAAAGAAAGAAAGTAGAGTAAAAATAAATGAAAGAGAAAAAAGTAGATAAAAGAAAGGCGATAGATAGATAGATAGACAGATAGATAGAAAAAGAAAAAACAGAGAGATGAAGAAAGAAAAATATAGAGATGAAACAGAAAAAGAAAACCAAAAGTAAAAGTATAGATAGACAGATAGACAGATAGATAGATAGATAGATAGATAGATAGATAGATAGATAGATAGATAGATAGATAGAAAAAAGAAATGAAAGAGAAAAAGAGAAAAAAGTAGATAACAGAAAGAAAGAAAGAAAGTAAAAGAAAAAGATAGATAGACAGACAGATAGATAGATAGATAGAAAAAGAAAAAAGAAATGAAAGAGAAAAGGAGAGAAAATAGTAGATAACAGAAACTAAAAGAAAAGAGATAGAAAAAGAAAAAAGAAATGAAAGAGAAAAAGAGAGCAAAAAGTAGATAACAGAAAGAAAGAAAGTAAAAGAAAAGAGATAGATAGATAGAAAAAGAAAAAAATAGAAATGAAAGAGAAAAAGAAAGAAAGAGAAAAGGGTAGACAAAAGAGACAGAAAGAAATGGATAATAATAGATACAAAAAGAAAAAAAGAGATGAAAGAGAAAAAAAGAGGAAAAAGTAGATAAAAGAAAGAAAGACACAATATATATAGAAAGAAAAAGAAAAAATAGAAAGATGAAAAAGAAAACCAAAAGAAAGAAGAGAGAGAAAAATGAAAGAGAAAAAGTAGATAAAAGAAAGAAGTAAAAGAAAAGATGACAGAAAAAGAAAAAAGAAATGAAAGAGAAAAAAGTAGATAATAGAAAGAAAGAAGAAAGTAAAAGAAAAGATAGATAGATAGATAGATAGATGGATAGATAGATAGATAGAAAAAGAAAAAAGAAATGAAAGAGAAAAAGAGAGCAAAAAGTAGATAACAGAAAGAAAGTAAAAGAAAAGAGAGATAGAAAAAGAAAAAAATAGAAATGAAAGAGAAAGAAAGAAAGAGAAAAGGGTAGACAAAAGAGAAAGAAAGAAATGGATAATAGATAGAAAAAGAAAAAAGAGATGAAAGAGAAAAAGAAAGAGAAAAAGTAGATAAAAGAAAGACACAATATATATAGAAAGAAAAAGAAAAAATAGAAAGATGAAAAAGAAAACCAAAAGAAAGAAGAGAAAGAAAAATGAAAGAGAAAAAGTAGATAAAAGAAAGAAGTAAAATAAAAGATGATAGATAGAAAAAGAAGAAAGAATTGAAAGAGAAAAAAGTAGATAATAGAAAGAAAGAAGAAAGTAAAAGAAAAGATAGATAGATAGATAGATAGATGGATAGATAGATGGATAGAAAAAGAAAAAAGAAATGAAAGAGAAAAGGAGAGAAAATACTAGATAATAGAAAGAAAGTAAAAGAAAAGAGATAGATAGATAAAAAAGAAAAGAAGAGATCAAAGAGAAAAAGAGAAAGAAAAAAGCAGATAAAAGAAAGAAAATAAATAAAAGGAGATACATGAAGATAGATGTGATAGATAGATAGATAGATAGATAGATAGAGACAGATAGATAAAGAAAAAAGAGAAAAAAAGTAGATAAAAAAGAAACAAAGAAAAAAGGTGAAAGAAAGAAAAAGAAAAAATAGATAAAAAAGAAAAAGAAAAAAGGTACATGAAAGAAAGACAAGATAGAAAGAATAAGAAACAAGATTTTGCTTCATTAAAAGAGAAATATTTATTTATTATAAATTATGTATATTTGTTTGTTAATTTATTTGTGTGTGTGTGTGTTTTGTGTCTTTTTACTAAGATTTAATCCTGTTAACCCGAAGTGTGTTGTTTAGATTGATATTTCAATAAAAAAATATCTAATAAATGTGCGTGGGAAGAGTTTTGCTCCTGGCTTTTTGCATAAATGCATTTCTATCTCATGCTATGGATTTTTAATTTCTCGTAAGTGTTAAATCAGAGTGCTTTTGTGCCCTTTATGTCAATTAAGAGAAATTAAATGCATTAATTTCCCACACGGCTAATTAAACGTGACGCCGTGACAAAAACAATTCAGTGTTTCTATGGCTGAGAGCTGACAGAAATAAAAGTCGAGCTGAAGACGTTGTGTATTTGCTGGAAATGTCATTCATAAGTGCAGATGTAAATTCTTTCTAAAAAAGTCTAATTGAACAGAAATGTGAATCTGAGCGTGTTATTTTTCTGCCTGATGCCGCTGTGTTGATCTATTGACTTCTTTTCTCTAAATGTGATGTTTCTAGAGGAATGCGCTTTGCCTCTTGCATTTGATTTGTGCATTAAGTTACTGCTGTTTTAATGACTTGAATAATTGAAATGTAAAGTGTATGATCATGTAGCACTGCTTCTGTGACAAGACCATAGAGGGTTTTGTGTTGCTGCAGGAGCCAAAATAATCAGCCGTCTTCATTAGTATTCATAAATCACAATCATGATTAAATTACAGTTACTTGATGAAGTAGACTTCATGTAATTTTGTTGGTTTGTATTGGAAAGCTCAGCATGCACTTGTGAAATGATTCATTATTATTTCACAAATAAATGCCTAAACATAGATACACAATCAGCAATTGTTGTGTTTTTGCTGTAACCATTAACGATCTTATCTGTGATCTGTGTTTTGTAGTATATTTGAACAATAAATTCATCAAAGTAAATAATAGCTAAATTGTTCAAATCAGTGCTAAATTGCAGATGTACCAATTTAGTGGTGATTTAATTACATTTTACTAAAATAAGCAGACTTCATTGCTTTTATAATTTCTGTTTTTTTTTTTTTTTGCTCAGGGTCTTTGCTTTGCATTTATAATGCCAGGAAATCTTGTTAATTGAAGGATGCATTTGAATAAACTAATAAACACATTTGTCACACAGTGTTGACTGTGAATAATAAATTGTTGCATTGCTTTTGATGTTCCTCATTTGGATAAAAGCTTCTGTCGAATGATTAAATGTAAATGTACATCTGTGGGTTTTTCTGGCTTTGTGATTTGTGGAGGATTTTTGAATGCATTTTCATGCATTGCAAACTATGATGCACATTTGTTAAAATGTCATTGTACTGTAAAAGACTATTTAAGTCATGCACATTAGGTGTTTTCTACCGGGCATCTACAGTTCTCCTGAATTGTGATATTAACCCTTTACCTTTTAATTTATATTTTGTTGAATTGTCCTTTATTAAAGAAGCTACTTTTGTAGTATTAACATTTACATGTAATTAAATCAAATTAAAAATGTGAAACTAGGTGATAAATGAATTAGATTCTGTTCTGTTATTAAGACAGTTACACTAATATTTGGTGTAATTTACTTTAAATGTTCTTTGCTATTTTTATTTAATTTAATGTTCTGAAAATTTCTGGCAAGTGGTTTAGTCACTCAGTTTTATTATAAATATTTAAACAAGAAAAATTTGTTTTCAAAAATGTGCATTTTATGCAAGAAACATGATCAAATGTGTTTTAAACATTGCTTTCTAATGCATTGATATTAATAATAATCAGTGATTTTTGACTGATCGATTAGTTGTTATTTTTTCTAGTACTTAAATTCTTTCTTTTGAACCATTTAATTATCTTTTCTCTCTTATGGTTTATTATATGATATGAAATTACAATTTATGGATCTTTCTGTAGATATGAATGATTTGTTTGATGTATATAAATATTTGTAGGCTATTTTTATACTTTTTATATTTGAAGTTTTGGCTCCTAGTTAAAAAAATGTAAACTACAAATCAAATGTATTCAATCTCGATTCTATCAGGTGGCAGTTTTACTTCGAATATTTAAATTAGTAAAAATCTTTTTAGTAAAAATGATTTTAGTGTGGTAAAACCGTGCATTTTATATAAGAAACATAACCAAATGTGTTTTTAAACATTGCTTTCTAATGCAGGTGATATAATGATACTGATAATAATCAGTGATAATGACAGATCGGTTGTTATATGTGTTTTTTTGTACTTGGTAAATCTCTCTCTTGAAGCATTTCTATATCTTTCTCTCCCATATGCATTATTATATGACATGAACTTACAGTTTTTCTACTTTCTGTAGATATGACTGATCCGTTTAATGTCTATAAATCTTTATAATAGGCTATTTGTATGTTTTTTTTAATATTTAAATTTTTGGCTCCTAGTTTGAAAACTATGAATCAAATGTATTCGATTCTGTCAGGTGGCAGTTTGAACTTCAAATATATAAATTAGTAAAAATCTGTTTTTGAAAATGAGTTTTTGATTTCAGTGAGGTTAAATTGTGCATTTTATGCAAGATCATGTTTTTGAGCATTGCTTTTGTAATGCAGATTAATGTTATATTGAGATTATTTCTAGTATATCTTTCTCTCCCTGAAAGACATGAAATCTTCAACAAGTGTTGGATCTTTCTATAGATCTGTGTGATATCTATAAATGTTTTTATAATCATATAATTTTTCATATATTTAAAATTTGTCTCCTAGTTGCCAAATGCATTAGATTCTAGGTAGCAGTTAGTGTAAAGACATATTGAGTTTTTCAAATGTGATCAAATGTGCTTTTAAACATTGCTTTTGTAATGCAGGTTAATGTAATATTGACAGATTGCAGTCTGTTGTTATTTGTGGTAAATCTTGCTTTTGAACATCTATATATCCTCTTTTTTTCCTGACAGACATGAAATGTTCAAGAATTGAAGGATCTTTCTGTAGATAGTTTCTGATCTGTTTGATATCTATAAATGTTTTTATAATCATACAATTTTTTTTTAGCTTAAATTACACTAGGAGCCGAATGCATTAGATTCTGTCAGGCAGCAGTTAATGTAAAGACACTAATATTCGGTGTGATTAACATAATGTACTTTATTTGCTTTTTGCTTATTCTTTAATATTCTTACATTGGAAAATGGTTTAGTGCCTCAATCGGGTTTACTACAAATATTTCGGTAACACTTTAATAAAGTTCATTAGTTAACTACATTAGTTAACATGAACTAAGAATGAACAATACTTCTACAGCATTTACTAATGCATTATTGGTTAATGCGCTGTGAACTAACATGAACAATAAACGTCTGTATTTTTATTAACTAACATTAACAAAGATTTATAAATAGTGTAATAAATTTATTGTTCATTGTTCATTCATGTTAGTTAATACATTGAAATATCAAGATTTCAATAAGCAAGATCTATTTTAAAAATCAGGTTTTTAATTTTAGCAATGAGGTTCATGAAATTGTGCATTTCATGCAAGAAAAGTGATCGAATGTGTTTTTAAACATTGCTCTTTTGATTTTGACAGATTGGTAGCTGTTGTTTTTTATAGTATCTCTCTTTTTAACATCTATGTATCTTTCTCTCATCATAATTTTTCCTGTAATGTTTAATTTTCTGGTCTGTTTGATCGTTCTAAATATCTATTTATAGATGATAAAAGCTCATTTGTATCTGTATTAAGTAAAGTGTATGTATGTGTGTGTGTTCAGAGTAAGCTGGTGATGGAGGGCTTCAGGAGCTTACGGGAGGGCGAGCAGGTTGAGTTCACCTTCAAGAGGTCGAGTAAAGGTCTGGAGTCGCTCAGGGTCACGGGGCCCGGTGGGGGCCCATGCTCGGGCAGTGACCGACGCCCCAAAGGGAAGGCCCCGCCCCTCAAACGCAAACCAAAGGGAGACCGGTGAGTGCGCCGAGCATGATGGGATATGTAGTTTAATATGTTTTGTTGCCATTTCTGTTATGAAACTAAGCTGGACTAAACTGGGTTGTTTTCATGTATTCACAGTTCACGCTGTATTTATTCCACATAATTTTAATATTAAATGGTTTCATGTGTGCTAAACTAAAGGTCAAATCTACAGTTTATTTTTATATCTATAGCTGTAGCAGCTGCTGCTGATTTTTCCAAACCTTTGTTGAGAATATTTTTTAGAAGTCAAAGTCTGCTTTTAATTTTAATTACAATAATAGTAGTATTAACCTACTAGTGTTTAATAATTTAAATAATTGGAACTATTGAAAGTTCTTAATTAGTAAAAGCTGATTTAAAGTCTTAATTAACAATCAAAATTTCGTTTGTTAACATTAGTTAACTACATAAACTAACTATGAACAATACTTCTGCAGCATTTATTAATCCTTAAGAAAGTTAATCATTTTTAAGATTAAAAATTTGTGTTAAATTTGCACTGTGAACATGAACATTTGGTAACATTTTACAATAAGGTTCATTAGTTAATTACTTTAGTTAACATGAACTAAGAATGAACAATACTTCTACAGAATTTATTAATGTTCAATAATGTTAATTTCAGCATTTATTAATGCATTAATAAAATCACAAGTTGTTTTTAACATTAGTTAATGCACAGAACATGAATTAACAATGAACGACTGTATTTTCAATAACTAACATTAACAAAGATTAATAAATACTGTAATAAATGTATTGTTCATTGTTTGTTCATGTTAGTTAATACATTAACTAACATTAACTAATGGAACCTTGTTGTAAAATGTTACTGAACATTTTTATTAACTAACAAAGCTTAATAAAAGCTGTAAAATATATTGCTTGTTAATTCACGTTAGTGAATGCATTAACAAATTAGTTAACAAATTAGACCCAAATTACTTGATGTTTTAATTTATTTTACTTATTTTAATATCTTGTAATATTAAATATACCTTGCATTTAAAAAAAATATTATTATAATAAATTAATATGCAAACAGAGCAGTGGAATCATATAATTGCATACTGCATTTAATTAATTTTAAATATTCTTTTATATGAAATAAATGATTTGTTTATTATTTGTGATTAATTTTTGATAGTGTACAGTTGATAAGCAACCAGTATTATTTGTCTAAAATCTTGTATTTCTGTCGCTCACAAGCATTTTTCATCAGACTCGCTGCTTTTGATTTGATGTAGACATGCGTCAGGGTTAAAATCCTCAATGCTCACATATCAGTTAAACGGCTTGGCTCTCCTTTTCTCTGTATGAAAGAATCAATTCCAGTATTGATAATGGTCTGTGCAGCCACATGAATTACACCTTGTACTTTTCAATGTAGGTGCCTCATAGTTTGGTTTCGCCAAACGCTTTTCTGTTCACGACTCGCATTGATTGTGAGTCTGTCTTCTACTTCCTGTTGCCATGGTGATCAGAGCAAAAAAAATAAAAAATACAAACTGAATAAGTCTTTTCAGTCTGTTGTGTTAAAGCTATTTATAAGTATGTATACGTGCATGTGTGTGTGGGTGGGCCGTTAATCATATAGTCCCTCACTATAGACTAGGCAACAAAAAACGAGACATAAGATGATGGACGTTTTATTAAAGACGACAGTGAAATGTTAAGATCGGGTGACACTTTCAGACCTGAACTGATGATTAAAAATGTATTTATGAAGAATTTTTTAATCTGATTAGAAACTGAACAGCTCATAAAACAGGCTCAAAAGGTACCATTTCTAAATGTGATTCATCAGTTTATTCCCTAAAGTCATCTGAAAAATGTAATTAAACAAGGCAGCTAATCAGAGACAGTGTAAATTTAACTAAAAACCTGCGGACAACTGATTTTATGTCAGATTATCAATTATTATTGCCTGTATTTTTAGTGAATACTGATGATTTGTAACTAAAAGTGTAAGATCATGTAATAATCATCTTAAATACATGAGTTTAATGAAGTTTTAGATATAAAATAATTGCATTTAATGGTTCTTTCTCAGTATCTGGAGTCTGGAAGTCAAGGAAAATTATACTTTTGAGATTTACAGTGTAAATATTACTAAAAAGCCTTAAGAAAACTGATTTTATGTTGGTTATTATTGCATGTATTAGTGATTACTGATGATTTGTAGTTTTAGATCATATACTAATAATTACATGACTTTAATAAATCTTTAGTTTAGATATAAAATAATTTAACTTTTTTTTTTTGTATCTAGAGTATGTAAGTCATAAGGAAAAATATACTTTTGAGATTTAAAGTGTAAATACTAAAAAGCCTTCCGGCAACTGATTTTATTTTAATTTATCAACTGAAGTACTAAAATATTGCTTGTATTTTCAGTACTTGCGTTTAATAAATAAATACTTGAGTTTAGTGAATCTTTAGTTTAGATGAATGGTTATATATATCAACTAATTGTTTAGTTTAACAGTTTTGTTTAACTAGATACTTTCCTTGTATCTAGAGTCTGGATGTCTATTTACAGTGATTTGTAGCTAAAGTTCAAGATCTTGCAATAATCATCTTATTACTTAAATAACTAGAGTCTGGATGTTGTAAGGAAAATTATGGTGTTTAGATTTACAGTGTAAATATGACTAAAAGCCTTTTAGACAATTGATTTTATGCCAGTTTATTGCATATATTTTTAGTAAATGCTGATAATTTGTAGCTGAAAATTCAAGATCATGTCGACTTAAATACAGTTATTACGTTAATAGAAATCTAGATTCATAATTTTTTATTTCAGCTAATTGTTTAATTAATGGTTCTTTCTTTGTATCTAGAGTCTGTATGTCATAAGGAAAATTATCCTGTCATTTCAAGGCATGAATTGAACTAAAAACCCCCAGAAAATTGATTTTATATCCATGTATCAGTTGAAATACAGAATTATTGTATGTATTTCGAGCGAATACGAATACAATAAATAAGTTTAAGATCATGTAATCTTCTTAATTAAATTTTTAGTTTAGATAAAAAATAATTTAGTTTAACATTTCTTTCTTTGAATCTAGAGTCTGGATATTGTAAGGAAAATTATGTTGTTGAGATTTACAGTGTAAATTTGACTAAAAAGCCTTCAGACAACTGATTTTATGCCAGTTTATTAACTAACTGATTTTATGTCAAATTATTAGTTGAAATACAGAATTATTGTATGCATTTCAAGGAAATACTGACGATTTGTAGCTAAAGTTCAAGATCTTGCAATAATCATCTTATTACTTAAATAACTAGAGTCTGGATGTTGTAAGGAAAATTATGTTGTTGAGATTTACAGTGTAAATTTGACTAAAAAGCCTTCAGACTGAAGTACTGAAATATTGCTTGTATTTTCAGTGAATGCTGATGATTTGTAGCTGTAAGTTCAAGATCATGTAATAATCATCTTAAACACTTGAGTTTAATACATCTTTAGTTTAGTTTAATGGTTATGTATATCGACTAATTGTTGAGTTTAATGGTTCTTTCTTTGTATCTAAAGTCTGGATGTCACAAGGAAAATTATGTTGTTGAGAAATACAGTGTAAATTTGACTAAAACGTCTTCAGACAGCTGATTTTATGCCAGTTTATTAACTGACATCTGATTTGATGTCAAATTATCAGTTGAAATACAGAATAATTGTATGCATTTTAAGCCAATACTGATGATTTGTAGCTGAAAGTTCAAGATCATGCAATAATCATCTTAAATACTTAAATATCTAGAGTCTGGATGTTGTAAGGAAAATTATGCCGTTGAGATTTACAGTGTAAATTTCAGTAAAAAGCCTTTTAGACAGCTGATTTTAATGCCAGTTTATTGCATGTATTTTTAGTAAATGCTGATGATTTGTAGCTGAAAGTTCAAGATCATGTAATGATCATCTTAAATACAGTTAATAGAAATCTAGATTCATCATTTTTTATTTCAACTAATTAAGTAATGGTTCTTTCTTTTGTATCTGAGTCTGGATATCATGGAAAATTATGCTGTCATTTCATGATGTAAATTGAACTAAAAACCCTCAGCTGATTTTATGTTAATTTATCAGTTGTTATAAAAAGCCTTTTAGACATCTGATTTTAATGCCAGTTTATTGCATGTGTTTTAAGTGAAAACTAATGATTTGTAGCTAAAAGTTCAAGATCATGTAATAATCATCTTAAATACTATAGGTATAATAATATAGGTTTAGTAAATTTATAGTTTAGATATAAAATAATTTAGTTTAACGGTTCTTTCTTTGTATCTATAGTCTGGAAGTCATAAGGAAAATTATACTAATGAGATTTACAGTGTAAATATTACTAAAAAAGCCTTCAGACAGCTGATTTTATGTCAATCTATCAGTTGAAGTACTGAAATATTGCTTGTATTTTTACTGAAGGCTGATGATTTTCAGGCACATGTAATAATCATGTTACATACTTAAGTTTAATACATCTTTAGTTTGGATTTAATAGATATGTATATCAACTAATTGTTTAGTTTAACAGTTCTTTCTTTGTATCTAAAGTCTGGATGTCTAAGGAAAATGATGCCGTTGAGATGTACAGTGTAAATTTGACTAAAAGCCTTTTAGACAGCTGATTTTATGCCAGTTTATTTTTAGTAAATGCTGATGATTTGTAGCTGAAAGTTCAAGATTATGTAATAATCATCTTAAATACTGTCATTAAGTTATTTTAGTTCAGTTAACTTCCTTTGTATCTTGTCTGTATGTCATAAGGAAAATTATACTGTCATTTTATGGTGTAAATTGAACTAAAAACCCAACTGATTTTATGTCAATTTATCAGTTGAAATACAGAATTATTGCATGTATTTTGAGCAAATACTGCTGATTTGTAGCTAAATGTAATCATCTTAAATACTTGAGTTTAATAAATCTATAATTTAGACAAATGGTTATGTATATCGATTCATTGTTTAGTTTAACAGTTCTTTCCTTGTATCTAGAGTCTGGTTGTCGTAAAGAAAATTATGCTGTTGAGATTTACAGTGAAAATTTTACTAAAACGCCTTTCAGACAGCTGATTTTTATGCCAGTTTATTGCATGTATTTTTAGTGAATGCTGATAATTTGTGGCTGAAAGTTCAAGATCATGTAAAAATCATCTTAAATACAGTTATTAATTTATTTGAGTTAAGTATTTATGGTTCTTTCTTTATATCTTGTATGGATGTCATAAGGAAAATGATCCTGTCATTTTATTGTGTAAATGAACTAAAAACCCTCAGTCAACTGATTTCATGTCAATTTATCAGTTGAAATACAGAATTATTGTATGTATGTTAAGCAAATACTGATAATTTGTAGCTACAAGTTTAAGATCGTGTAATAATCATCTTAAATGCATGCATTTAATAAATCTTTAGTTTAGATATAAAATAATTAATTGAACGGTTCTTTCTTTGTATCTAGAGTCTGGGAGTCATAAGGAAAATGATCCTGTTTAGATTTACAGTGTAAATTTTACTAAAAAGCCTTCAGACAGCTGATTTTAATGCCAGTTTATTGCATGTATTTTTAGTAAATGCTGATGATTTGTAGCTTAAAGTTCAAGATCATGTAATAATCGTCTTACAAATCTTCAGATTCATAATTCTTTATTTCAGCTAATTGTTTAATTTAATGGTTCTGGATGTCATAAGGAAAATAATGCTGTCATTTCATGGTGTAAATTTAATTTAACTAAAAAACCTCAGACAACTGATTTTATGTCAGTTTATCAGAAATACAGAATTATTGAATGTATTCAGTAATTGGAAATCCAAGAGCATGTAATAATCATCTTAAAGACAATCATAAGCTTAATAGAAATTTTCATATTAATAGTTCCTATATCAAATAAGTGTTTAGTTTAATGCGATCTATTGTCTGGGTGTCCTAAGGAAAATGAGATTTTTTTTTTTTTTTAATGAAATTCAGTTTTTATGTTGTGATTTCAAAGGCCAAAAATGTATGCATAGGGTTTTTTTTAATATAAGATTGCATTTTTAAATTTTCCTCGAATATTTTTATTACATTTTTGATGTTTTATTTAGATGTTTGTTTGTCTAAAATCCTGCATATGCAGCTGTGATGTTGTAGTTAACCCACTCCGCCATCTACAGGCTGAAAACAGTCAGTGCACATAAAGACAAACAGAAACTCAAAAGTCCAATTTACCCAAATACCTTGTTGGTTTCAAGCACCTATTTGAAACTCTATTAAATTAGAAGGTAACACTTTATTTTAAGATTATATACTTACACATGTTACATGTAATTACTAACAGTAAATAAATAACAGTAAATGATGCATAATTACAATCAATTAGCTCTAATCCTATAGAATATGTAGTTAGTTATTACTAATATTAGTACTTATTTGTCTAATTACACTATAAAAATGTTACCTTAAAATACATTGTGACCCATTAAAATAATTAGAACATGCAGGTATATGCAGGTTGGGGCAAGTTGTCCCATGTGTTTTTATTTAAATGCATTTCATTTAATACGACTTATTTTGACCAAAACATTCAGTTTCCATTTCCATTCAGTTTTATGATTATGATTTTTTTTAACCTGTAATAGACACATATATTTTAACAATTTTTTACATATAGTAACATTTTTCTCCAAAATTAATATGAATTGAATACTGAAAGAGCACTCCTATGAGAGACATGTAACAGCTTTGTAAGAAATCGTTTGCCTGTGACAGCAGACAGATGTAATTTTCCATTATTATACAAAAATAATGTATATGATGTCAGAATGCTGTGATCGACCAATCAGAATCAAGTATTCCGGAGAACACTGTAATCATGTATCCCTCCCTCCCTCAGTCTCTCTCTGTCTCTGTCTCTCTCACACACACACAGGCATTAGTGGAACTGAGAGATCTGATTCTCTATATTTAGAGCTATAATGTCATTTCCTACTCTCTCGTTTCCATGCACCGGAATTTCCTTGGCAACCGACGGCTCCATGGTAACATACAAGGTTTCTGTTAACTACTAGACAATTCCTCATGATCACAGTGACTTTCCTCATATCTAACAAAAAGAGATGGAAACCATATTTTTGCATCAAATTTGTATTGGCTGTGGCTATGAATCATATAATGCGTTTTTATTATATTTTAATGTAGGAATTGCTACTATCATGACTCCTATATGATTAAAACGATGCTTATTAAATACTGCAGTGTGGATTTTTTATGACAACAAATAGACTGGCAGTTTTTGAGTGTTTTTATAAAGGATGTTTGGTATTAGAGTGAGTCTTATCCTGTACTGCCCTCTAGTGACCAACACAGGGTTTGAATAAATCTCAAGAAAACAGGTCCAGGAACATAACATAACATAACATAACATAACATAACATAACATAACATAACATAACATAACATAACATAACATAACATAACATAACATAACATAACATAACATAACATAACATAAAATTCCTCCATATTTTCATTAATATAACAACAAGTGTATTAGAGCAAGTACAAACTTGATGCATACATACTTTATTATTAAAATACATTGTTATTAATTAGTTTGCATTCTGAATCTGATTAATTTTCTTATCTTAATGGTCTTAAAAATAGATTCTTTATGCAAAATATAATTTCTGATATCAATCACTAAAAATCTCAAACTCAATCCATGATTATGTAAAACGTAAAAAATTAACTTAAAAATTGGGGAAGCTTTTTTATTTATTTTATTTTAATTTATTTTATTTTATTTTATTTTATTTTATTTATTTATTTTGAAAAAATGTTTTTAATTTTTTTAAAATATTAACTTGGTTAAAAGTCGGGAATAAATAAGATTAATTAATTTTTTATTTCATTATATTTTTAAAGAAGTCTCGTATGCCCACTAAATTAAAAAGACATTTATAAGGTGACAATCTATGACAGATAAATGCTGTTCTTTCAATAAATGCAATTCGACAAGAATCCTAAAAAAGTATCATGGTTTCCACAAAAAGAATGATTTCTGAAGGATCCTCTGACACTGAAGACTGGAGGAATGATGCTGAAAATTCAGCTTTGCATCACAAGAATAATTACATTTTAAAATATATTCAAATAGAAAATAGTTATTTTAAATTGTAATAATATTTTACAAAATTTATTTTTTTATGTATTTTTGATCAAATAAATGCAGCCTTGGTGAGGCGAAGAAACTTTCAAAACATTTGAAAAAATCATAATTATTTCAAACTTTCAAAAGATAAGTCTTGTTTTCCAGTATATCTGTGGTTTGATTTGTAATATTTAGGATGATCATTTCTATAATGCTTTAATATAACCAAGCATTTTTCATCCGTCTGTAGGTGTTATAACTGTGGAGGTCTGGACCACCACGCTAAAGAGTGTGGCCTTCCACCCCAGCCAAAGAAGTGTCACTACTGTCAGAGTGTCACGCACATGGTGGCCCAGTGTCCCCACAAGAGGGCGCTGTCCCCCTCCACGTCTCAGGACCCCCAACGCCCCTCCACCTCCGCTCAGTCCCAGGAAGAGGGGAGCCGGTCGGGCTCGTCGCCCCGCGAGGGCCCGTCGTCCTCTCCGGAGGAAGCATCTCAACGGGGGAGTCACTCCCAGCGCTGGAGGAAAAGCCGGGACTGAAAGCAACCGAAAGGTTCCTCATCCAGACGAAGCCCGGACCCGAAATCATCTACCTCACATGGCCGGGTCACCGAGGAGACCCTCCCTCCCTTCCCGTGCAGCTATGGTATCAGCCCATGGGGGTCATGCGTGTACATGCGTGTTCTCACTGAGCAATCACAACAAACTCTGCGACTGACGTGTGTGTGTCTGTGTGTGTGCGTGACTAAATGAGCGAGTGTGTTTGAAGTACTATAGAATTACAAAGCAAAATAGATACAACATGAACCAGTGTTTTAAAAACAAGCATGAAGTCAACAGAATGTCATTTTACCTTCATAATAGTGAAATGGGCTATTGATTGAGTTCAAATGTTTGCTGCGTAAGTGACGTCAGTCAACTCGTTTCAGAAGAAAAGCAAGTTATCATATCATCATCATGATAACATGCACAGATAAAATATTCACTTTTTTTTAAAGGTTCACCCAAAAACTACAATTTGCTGAAAATGTACTCATCCTCGGGCCATTTGACATGTAAATAGGTGTGTTCTTTCATAAGATTTGGAGAAATGTAGCATTGCATCACTTGCTCACCAATGAATGTGAATGGGTGCCGTCAGAATAAGAGTCCAAACAGATGATAAAAACATCATAATAATTTACAAGTAACCCACACCACTCCAGTCCATCAATTTACACCTTATGAAGCAAAAAGATGTGTGTTTGTAAGAAACAAATCCATAATTAAGACATTTTTAAGTTCAAACCATTAAATGTGAGTCCATAAACTATAATAACGTCTTTTGGTCTAAATCAGGAGAGAAATATGCACAGATCAAACAACGTTTACAAATGAAAACAGTGCAAAACAATTTATAAAATAAACATTCACTGGATTTTGACATAATCTGGACAGACTTTTTAACTTGAGGAAGCGTTATTATGAATTATGGACTTGTATTTTAGCCAGAAGCAACAGTTTGAAGTTAAAAATGCCTTAATGATGGATTTGTTTCTTACAAACACACAGCTTTTCACTTCTCAAGACATTAATTGATGGACTGAAGTGGTGTGGATTGCTTGTGGATTATTATGATGTTTTTATCAGCTGTTTGGACCGTCATTCTGACGGCACCCATTCACATCCATTGGTGAGTAAGTGATGCAATGCTACATTTCTCCAAATCTGATGAAGAAACAAACTCATCTACATCTTGTACAGCCTGCGAGTAAGTATATTTGCAGCAAATTTACATTTTTGGGTGAACTATTCCTTTAAGATCAGGAATCTGCATTAAGACAATTCAATTTAATATGATCAAGATTTCATGTTTAAAAGTAAGAGTTTAAACCAGATTCAGACATAATGACAAAAAACTGGGTTCTCTAGCGTTTTGAATTGCTCACAATCAGTGTCCACGGGACCCGGGACAGATTTATTATGGCTGGAGGTGGACTATATTCTATCAATAACATTATTATGGGATATAGATGAAATTTGAATCAGTTTTTGTGCGTGCGTGCATGTGTGGGAGGTTTTTACGTGCGGCTGTCAGATCAGGTGCTGTTAGCCAGAGTTTGCGTTTATAGACTGTAACAATTGAAGACTAAGAGCTACATTAACTTCAGCCGGAGAGGACTAACTAAGTGATTTAAACGTGTTGCCATCGTTTAGCTGCGGTGTGAAGCTGTCTTTCGCTTTATCACAGACTGGTCCACAGCTCGCAGTGATAATTTAAGGCATTAATATATGGTGAAATATTATAAATGTTAAAGTGTAATTTATATAGAGCACATAGGTAGATGAAGTTGATTCTTTTTGATGCCGTTTCGATTTGATCTCTATCCTCGCTCATGCATCTCATGCAGCTTCATTAAAAGCAGTCAGCTTGTGGACGACATAATGCTGCTTTTGAACACTGTGTCGGAATTAGCGAAATTATAATGCTTATTTTCATCATGGGATAAAAAAATAAAAAAGCTAATTGTGACTTTTTAATCTCATTATATTGGCTTTTTCTGGTAACTGTAAGATTAAAAAGTCACAAATTAACTTTATTTTGTTATTCTGTGGTGGTAATAAGCTTTCATAATGGTCTCTGGAATAGTTGTTCATGTGTGTCATGCTCTGAGTTTTATAAAAGCCTTATTTCTCTCACGTCCCATTTGTGATTATGTAAAAAGACCAAGACAGCGGCCTTAAAAGTGATTTCTTTGTTCTCAGATTGTGACCCTGAACCACAAAACCAGTCATAAGGGTAAATTTTTTTGACATTGAAATTTATATATAATAAATAAATAAGCTTTTCATTGATGTATGGTTCGTTATGACAGGACAATATTTGGCTAAGATATAACTATTTCAAAATCTGGAATCTGAGGGTGCAAAAAAAAAAAAAAAAAAAAAAAAAAAAAAAAAAATCGAAATATTGAGAAAATCACAATTAAAGTTGTCAAAATGAAGTTCTTAGCAATGCATATTACTAATCAAAAATTAAGTTTTTATATTTTTACGGTAGAACATGAAACATGACATTTACTTAATATTATATTTTTGGCATAAAAGAAACATCTATAATTTTGACCCATCCAATTTATTATTGACTATTGCTACAATACACCCGTGCTACTTACGACTGGTTTTGTGGTACAGGGTCACATATGTTTTGAGACTGGACAGTGGTGAATTACTGTAGTGGTTTTGATGGCCATTAAAGCATTTTGCTATCATAAACAACAACCAATGCACATGATCTAATGCGACAACTGGTCATCAGCACAGCCGTCTATTGTTTTGTTCTTCAGTAGTTTGTGGTTTTGTTTCTTCTGGAAAAACTGATAGACCTTATCAGGGTAGCACCGTATATAATTTTGCTAGGAATGAAAACAAGGCTGTGGGGGATAGAAAACTCGCAAAAAAGCTTGCGATTTGATACCTTTATAATAGTACCAGTACAAATGCTGTAGTCTATCCAGCACAGCCTTATTTTCATCCACAATAAAATTCTATTATGGCATCTACCCTGACTAAAGTCAATCCTACTTGATTTTCCAATAAGAGTGGGTGTGGCAATTTGTAAATTTTATAGGTCTGGCTTCTCATCTGCGTTTTTTTAGCTGCACAATACAGCTTGTTTTGCAGCTTGATATTGCAAATTGGTGTGTCACCATTTTATTTTAATGTATTATCTTAATTATTAACACATTGGTTTGCAGTGCAAACAGTTTTACCATTTACTGAACGTTTTTATTCTTCATGGTATTTTTCGCGGCTAATGAACCGGAAGTCTCGCTCATAAACTTACTTCCACATTATAGAATAAGTCGGATTTGGGAAAAAAACATAGAAACATACATAAAAAATCTCTAAAATTTTAAAATCCATTCACTTGAATATGCGTAATTTCATTTTGACAGCGCGTAAACGTTTCACGATCAGAAAAAGAAACGGATGAGACGGAAAAACAACAGCAACAAACTACTTAAGGCAGAAACAAGATTAAACAGCGCTTGTGTAAGTCTAAGTACATTTTTTGAGTACAAAGACATTTTTTCCATTTATAAGAGCTACGCTTTTGGCTGTACGCATGCGCTAAACTTGGTGGATGAACAGTCATTACGGTAATTTCGACATAATGTACACACAGCATTATATCAACAACTCTACAGCAACATTTATATCCACTTGGCGGAATTGAGCCCTTGATTGACAGGTAGATTTGATCCAAAATTGTTTATCACCTGCAGCATTGTTTTCATTGATTGATATTTTGTATGTCAATGACAGTTGTCGGGCGTTGTAGAATATTTACTAAAATTCAGTTAGGTTTTTGTTTTTTTTTTGTTTTTTTAAACAATCACCTATTCTTGCCTTTGTGGAGCTTCTTCAAAAACCCCATGAACTCAAAATCAGAGTTTATGGTTCAATATCTGTTAGTTTTGAGGCCATGCTAATGTAAACAAGGTGTTGCACCCTTAAACAGTGCACATGCTCCATACTAAGTTTTTATGTCACAGGGTCCAGTAAAGAATCACATTGCCTTTATTTTCCATTCAGCTAATGAATGTAGACGAACTGAAGCCTTAGATAGATTTGATCGTTTAAAGCTGCTGGCCGAGATCTGAAAGTTAAGAGCAAATCTGCTACAATCATTCATTGAACAGTGAAAAACTGAACAAAAGTGCACTTGAACAAAGCAAGCATTGTTTACCCTGAATGCCACGCTGTGGAGGTTTTGCTGTTTAACGTCTTAACGCCGTTGAAAGCTCCAGTGAAGTGACTGCCAGCAATAATTTCAGACCCTTTTCATTCTGTCGACCTTAAGTACTGACGAGCTTTAGAAATCCAAGAAAAGATTTACAGTAACACAAAAGGGTTTATAAAGTGTTACGGCAGCGTTTCATCTCCTTGATATCTTTCTTTTGTGAACCTGGACCACAAAACCAGTCATAAGGGTCAATTTTTTTAAAATTGAGATTTATACTTCTGAAAGCTGAATAAATAAGCTTTCCACTGGAATTTTCCATTTGGAAAATCTGGAATTTGAGTGTGCAAAAAACTCAAAATATTGAGAAAATTGCCTGTAAAGTTGTCCAAATGAAGTTCTTAGCAATGTATATTACTAATCACAAATTAAGTTTTGATACATTTACAAAATATGTTCATGAAACATGATGTTTACTTAATATCTTAATGATTTCTGTCATTTTGACCCATGCAATGTGTTACTTAGGACTGGTTTTGTGGTCCAGGGTCACATTTTGTCCTGATTTGGAGAGAATGTGAGGGCGAATCTCATGAAACATGTCCGAGTCATATTTTACCTCAAAACCTAATCAAATGATTAATTTTGATTGATTCAAAAAAACATATTTCCACTTCTACTCACTTCAATGCCAAAACTCTCGTTCTCATTACTGTAATGTGAAAAGATTTTAAATTTAAAACAATAATTAATATAAAATTTTAAATATGTAATTTTTTACTACATGTAAGTGTTGATTTAAATTAAAATCATTTTATTTCAGTAATTTTATATTTTGCATGAAAAAATATTATGAATTACAGTAATGAGAATACACAAGAACAATAACAATGACCATTTGGAGTGAAAATATGCTTATTTTTCATAATATAAATTTTTTTTCTTTTGACTTTATAGGGTAAAATATGACACATGCATGAGATTCATCAGGGAAATGATCAGAAATGAATGTTTTCCAAAGCTTTGAACAGTCTTAAGTTTCTGTATATCTACCATACCATGAGCAGACGTATGTGTGTGTATGTGTGTGTGTGCTCAAGCAGAGATTTCAGCCTCACATTATGACTTGAACCGGCGCTCATCCTCCACTTGAGGTCTGTAAAGACAAGACGACGCCTCTCTGACCATACTGAATGTGTAAAAGATTCAAAGCGAGCTTACATGACTGTTCCCGGCCGTCGGCTCTGATGGATTTCTGACAAATCAACCCGCGTGCCGTGGTTTCATCGGAGGGCTGTATTTTGGTATAGACCTTTATACCAAAGACCGGCTGCGTTTGAAGGCGTTAGACGTGTGACGGCATGAATGTGCACGTGTGTGAGTGTGTGCGCGTCGTATTTAATCAAGTGCACAGACGAAGAAAAACAATCTGAGAGAAAAGAAACTGACCAAATGACAGACATCGATAGCACAGACTCAGATCCCAAACCTCATACAGATTTATACAGTGTATTTTTGTACATTTCTACCCACAATTCTTCTCAGGATGAACTTCTCTCAGGGAACGAACCAAATAAGTGTATTTGATGTTATTCTGTAGGGAAGCGTTGACCATTAACCGAACCTATCGACTGTTGCTCATCAAAACTCACTCAAGACTCTCATTCTCGTACGTTAGAACTACCTCCTTCGGTTACACGTAGTCATACTATTTCCGTTCGTTTGTTTTATTAGTCTGAGAAAGTAATAATTTGCTTTGTGTTTACACAAAAGTCTACCTCATTTTCTCTTCTCTTCATCTCCAGTTCAACTCGAGCTGGTCCGGCTGCTGGTCTGGGGTCAGTTTGAGTTTCCTAACACTTCTGCTGAAAATAGGACACCTCGTGTTATTTTTTATTTTTTTTTTAATGTTGTTAAATAGAAATCATCCACTTGTTTCTTTCTCAAATTTTTTTTTTTTTTTGAGTAACTCGACTAGTTTTTGAATGTGTAACGGTTCTAACACAGACTCGCCCGGCGTAACCCGCTCGAAATGTTCTCCGTGACAGCTCAGTGCAAAGATTGTTTAGCGTTTTGTGCCTTTATTTACTATGTTATTATTTTGGGGCATTAGTTGCTATAATATCATTCCGGTTGTGTTTATTTGTAACATCAGTACTAGAGAAGGACTTGGCAGCAGTATTAAATATATACATATGATGTTATAACTACTGATTTAATGCTGTTCCTCAAGCAATGCTTGTTTTATTTTGCCTGACGTTTAGCACTGAATGTATGAAACTGACCAAAGCCCGGGACTGATGAACTTAGCAACTGTTGCAAAGTCTGTAATGCCTAATGAATCACTGCGGTCTTAATAATCAATCGAATCACGATCTGATGATACCTCTGTTGCCATGCGGCTGCTGAACTTTGTCTCTCAGAGATGTCTAATATCTGTGAGTTGAAGAGCTGGTTTGTTTTATGCCCTGTGTGTATTTAAACTATGACGTGCTGTAAATCAGAGTACGGCTCATGAAGTCAGTGATGTCCTGTATTTGAGGGGAGACGGCGGCGCGGCGGCGGGTCCTTTGGTATATTAACCCTCATTTTAACAGTGTCGTACTTTAGTTCTCAGTTCTGCTGTCGAGATGTATTCAGAGCGACGGTCATTGTCTGATTTTTAACTTCATTAAAGCACTGATTGCCTCTTATGATATTATTTGAAGAGCATATCATTCATTGTAACCACATTTATATGCATTTTGCCTTTTTTGTCTGTGAATTTAGGACTTTTGAGTATGTTTAACTGTTTTACTTGATTGATATTAAACCTATTATATCAACATTAAATATGTTGCATTAAACTTCTCGACTCAAGTCGTCATTTCAGAAGAAAAATGGGGAAATTGTGGTATTTTTCATGACAAATTGGGCCACAACTTGTAAATGAGCTAGCTAAATACAGTTTAAAATCCAAGTTTTGTATGATATATATATATATATATATATATATATATATATATATATATATATATATATCATACAAAATATATAAATATATAAATTTATATATATATATATATATATATATATATATATATTTATATATTTATTTATTGTTTTTCTGGCAATAAACACGTTGGAATGTAAAAAAAAAAAATCAAAGTAAATAATGGCAGAACAGATTGACAGAATTGCATTTAAGTAAGTAAGGACTACTTAATTTGCTATGGGTGAAGTCTATATGATTTAATGGTTTTAAATTTAATTCAGTTGTGCTTTATTGCCTTGACAAAAAACATGCATTTGCAGCACAATTTACAGTGTGAAATAAAATCTATAACAGTAAATGTAGAGATGTGAAATTAATATACACTACTATTCAAAGCTTTGTGGTTGCTAAAATGTTTAAAAATGTTTGAAACATTTTAGCAAGTCTCTTATGCTTACAAAGATTATTTATTTGAATGAAAATATGGTAAAAACAGTCATTTTTTTTTTAGAATTTATCATTCTAATATGCTGACTGACTTCTCAAGAAGCATTTATTATTATTATCAATGTAAAAAAACAAAATAAATAAAAATATTAATTCATTGAAAAAGAAAAAAAATAAATCTCACTTACTCCAACTTTTGAATGGTAGTGTATGTTGCTATTTTATAATTAATTTTAAACAAAAACATTTGATTATTTTGTAAGTATAATATCACTTTAACTCACAATATATGCTGCTTTTCATACCAAAATATTTATAAGGGGATATTAAATAACACTACCAGTCAAAAGCTTTCAAACAGTAAAATTTCTGCTCCACCAAGCCTCCATTTATTTGATCCAAAGTACAGCAAAAAGTGTTTTATTTGAATATATTATAAAATGTAATATAATTCTGTGATCAAAGCTGCATTTTTAGTATCATTACTCCAGTCACATGGTCCTTTAGAAATTATTCTAATATTCAGATTTTCTGTTAAAAAAACATTTATTTTTATTATTATTATTATTATTATTATGTTGAAAACAGCTGAGCAGAAGTTTTTCAGCAGAAATCTTTTGTAACATTATAAATGCATTTATCATCACTTTAGATCAATTTAAAGCATCCTTGCTAAATAAAAATAAATAAATAAATAAATTTCCCGACTCCAAGCTTTTGAATGGTATAGTGTATAATGTTACAAAAGCTTTTTATTTCAGATAAATGCTAAACTTTGGATCTAAGAATCTTGAAAAAAATATACTCAACTTTTAAATACTGACAATAATAGTAATAATAATATTATATGTTTCTTAAGCAGCAAACCAGCATGTTAGCATGATTTCTGAAGGATCATGTGACACTGAAGACTAAAGTAATGATGCTGAAAATGTTTTCTTTGATCACAGGAATAAATTAGATTTTAAAATATATTTAAATAGAACGCAGTTATTTTAAATAGTAAAAATATTTTACAGTGTTACTGTTTTTACTGTATTTTGAATCAAATAAAAGCAGGCTTGCTGAGCAGAAGAGACTTCTTTAAAAACATTACAAATCTTACTGTTCAAAAACTTTTGGCTGGTAGTGTATTACAGTTTTTTTCAATTGCTAACAAGCGTTTACCAATACTTAAAGTACTTTTTCTAAACTCTTAACACAGCAACACACCTACATCACACAATTAGCCAAATAGTTCATTTTGTGGCCAAAACCTCATTTTGTTAAATGAATACAAACTCTACATTTCAAAATCCTGAATATCCTTTTCTACATATACTAACTATTTTAAAACACAGCAAACCTGATTCAAAATAGAGTCATTCAGTCAAAACATTACCACTAGTTTCTATCCAACAGAAACATATAGTCAATCATAGTACAGTGACTGTCAAAATACTAACAACTGATGGCTTTACAAAAACTGCATTGCTTGTCATGTTTCAGTTCTACCTGCATATAATAGACAATATAAAAAGTAATATTTTTTTCTGTAATTTAGCCTTCAGCTTACCTTCAACTGAAACCCGTTTAACATTTTTAGGTGTTGAATGTGTTTGTTCTTGGCAACATACTACTGAATGAGTCAATGAGAATGTACAAGAGAAAATCCAACATACATGGCCTTTGGTTACTATGCAAACTTGTTTCCGTCACAGTATAAGAAAAATAAAATAAAAACAGTAATCTTTTGATCTCACAATTCAGAATTCTACTGGAATTGTGAGTTTACATCTTGCAATTCAGACTTTATCAGTAGTTCTCCTGTTTTTCTGAACTACTTCTCTCAACCTGCCAGGCATTATTTTTTTCTCTCTCTGATTTTTTGTGTTGTTCTGCATCCACAAAACCAAATCAAAGAGGTCTTTTTACTCTATGTTGTTGATGTAATGGAAAGAGCTTCAACACCTGACTATTCCTCAAACTGAGAATGGAATCAGCTTTTCTAAATATTTCAGTGATCTTCTTACTTAAAGGTGCTAATCAGTTGTTACAATATTTTATATAGAGAGAATTTTTTCAATACTTTAGAGCTGTTGTTGTTGCAAAAGTAGAAGCATACAGTTTTTTTCAGCTGCTAACATCCTTTTGTCCAATCTCTAGTCACATTTTCAAAACTCTAAACACAATTAGCACAACATCCGTCTGTTGTGACCATACCATTAACACAATTTGTGTTGTTTTCACACAATATGCAATCAATTATCATGTTTCTAAAATGCTTACATTTTCTTTTCATACAATGCTTACCCAAAACCAAAATCATGGATCTATTTAGTCTTATTTACAAATGCTTAAACACAGCATGTCAGAAATGAAGACCTAATGTTCCAAACCTTAAATATAGTATTAAGCTTCTACTTCTCTCTATATAAAATACTGTAACTACTGATTAGCACCTTTAAGTAACAAGATCACTGAAATATTTAGAAAAGCTGATTCCATTCTCAGTTTGAGAAATAGTCAGGTGTTGAAGCTCTTTCCATTACATCAACAACATGGAGTAAAAAAAGACCTCTTTGATTTGGTTTTGTGGATGCAGAACAACACAAAAAATGAGAGAGAGAAAAAAAAAAATGCCTGGCAGAGGGAGAGGAGTAGTTCAGAAAAACAGGAGAAGAGTTAGGAGAGAGGACTAAGAATGTGTTGGACTGTGCATTTTTATGTTTGTTTGTTTGTTTTTTTCCCCCTTTACACATGTGAAACCTATGAAAGCTTATTTATATCTGCCATAGAATATAAAGGGTAATTTAACTTTTGTATCTCACAATTCAGATTTTTTTTTTTTTTTTTTTTTGGCAATTGTGAATTTACAGTTTCTCAAAATTCTGATAAAGTCTGAATTGCAAGATGTAAACTCACAATTCCAGTAGAAGTCTAAATTGTGAGATCAAAAGATTACTGTTTTTATTTTATTTTTCTTATACTGTGACGGAAACAAGTTTGCATAGTAACCAAAGGCCATGTATGTTGGATTTTCTCTTGTACATTCTCTAAAGTGACTCATTGAATCATTCAGTAGTACACTACCGTTCAAAAGTTTGGGGTCAGTACATTTTTATTGTTTCTTTTTTCTTTTTTCTTTTTTTTAAGAAATTAATACTTTTATTCACCAAGGATGTATTAAGTTAATAATTAAAAGTTTATTAAAAGTTGATAATAAATAATTTACATTGTTATAAAATATTTATATTTTGAATAAACACTGTACTTTTTAAACTTGTTATTCATAAAAGAATCCTGAAAAAAAAAAAAATCACAGGTTCCAAAAAATATTTGGCAGCACAACTGTTGATATTATCCAACATTGATCATTCTAATAATAAATCTGCATATTAGAATGATTTCTGAAGGATCATGTGACACTTAAGACTGGAGTAACAGCTGATAAAAATTCAGCTTTTCATCACAGGAATAAATTCTATTTTAAAGTATGTTAAAATAAAAAACATTATTTTATATTGTAAAAACATTTTGCAATATTACTGTTTTTTTTTTCTATATTTTTAATCAAATAAATGCAGCCTTGATGAGCATAAGAGACTTCTTTAAAGACTATTACAAGTCTTACTGACCCCAAACTTTTGAACGGGTTTCAGTTGAAGGTAAGCTGAAGGCTAAATTACAGAAAAAAATATTAATTTTTATATTGTCTATTATATGCAGGTAGAACTGAAACATGACAAGCAATGCAGTTTTTGTAAAGCCATCAGTTGTTAGTATTTTGACAGTCACTGTACTATGATTGACTATATGTTTCTGTTGGATAGAAACTAGTGGTAATGTTTTGACTGAATGACTCTATTTTGAATCAGGTTTGCTGTGTTTTGAAAGAGTTAGTACATGTAGAAAAGGGTATTCAGCATTTTGAAATGTAGAGTTTGTATTCATTTAACAAAATGTGGTTTTGGCCACAAAATATACTGTTTGGTTAACTGTGTGATGTAGGTGTGTTGCTGTGTTAAGAGTTTAGAAAAAGTACTTTAAGTATTGGTAAACGCTTGTTAGCAGTTGAAAAAAACTGTAATAATATTTAAGGTTTGGAACATTAGGTCTTCATTTCTGACATGCTGTGTTTAAGCATTTGTAAATAAGACAAAAAAGATCCATGATTTTGGTTTTGGGTAAGCTTGTATGAAAAGAAAATGTAAGCATTTTAGAAACATGATAATTGATTGCATATTGTGTGAAAACAACACAAATTGTGTTAATGGTATGGTCACAACAGACAGATGTTGTGCTAATTGTGTTTAGAGTTTTGAAAATGTGACTACAGATTGGAAAAAAGGATGTTAGCAACTGAAAAAAAAACTGTAATAGGTATTTTTTTATACAATTAATTGTACTTACTTTAATCTGTCAGCAGAGGTCGCTGTACAATCAGCCCATCTGCAAACTCGCAGTGAGTCTAGTCAACTTCAACTTTACTGGACTAGAAAGAAAGAAGCAATAAACTTAGTAGCCTATATTATGATCTTCTGTGAACAAGAGAAACCCATAACAAACATACAAGATCATTACATACACAAGAAACACATTAAACCCACCAGACACTGAATATCAGTCATATCCGCAGCTCTCACACACACAAACCCAACTTCCCATTTGACAACAATGATCTCACTTTTACTCCACACACACCCACAGACCAAATTAATGGGAACTGATAGGACTGCACAAGTTAAAAACGACCCCAAGTAAACAAACAACTGCAGCAGAAGAAACAGAATTATCCGGAGAAAGACAGAGCGAGCGAGAGAGAGATGGATGGCTAACTGAAGTGGCCAGCAGCAAACGCGCAAAAATGATTAATACGGGCAGAAATAATTGCATTTCATTAAGATTGATGAGACACCATTTAACCTCTTCTCTCTCTCTCGGTGTCTCTCTCTCCCTCCAGCGTTCATCCTCCACCACTCTGAGCTCCTCCCTATAGCAACGACAGACAGTGATGGAGTGTCTGTTATCCTAACAGCCAATCAAAAGCTCTGTTACAGACACACACACTAACACACTACTGGGGTTATTTCTCTTGGCCAATGAGCTGTCAGAATTCAATCACTGCCGAATGACAGAGAGCGAGACAATTACAATAATCCATTTGTATTAACAAGCATTCAGTGCCATGTTATCACTGTTTATAATGTTATGATTACATGGAGGTGAATCAGGGATGAGCTTAAAGAGATTTAAATAGCTATTAAACATGCATTTCCTGATGATAGATAGATGGATGGATAGATAGATAGATAGAGAGAGAGAGAGATAGAGAGACAGACAGGTGTATAGGTAGATACATAGTGGATAGACAGAATGAATGGCAGAATTATAGACAGACACATAGACATACAGAAAGATAGATAGATAGACAGACAGGTAGATAGGTAAGTAGATAAATATATAGATAGTGGATTGACAATGAACAACTGAATGATAGATAGTCAGACAAATAGAATGGTTAGACAGAACGATAGATGGAACGAACGACTGAACAATAGAACGACAAAATGATAAAATGACAGATAGATAGATAGATAGATAGATAGATAGATAGATAGATAGATAGATGATAGTGGATAAACAGAACAATAGATGGAACGAATGATAGAACAACAGAATAATAGATGGATGGATGGATGGATGGATGGATAGGTGGGTGGCCGGCTGGCCAGACAGATAGATAAATAAATACATAGATAGATAGATAGATAGATAGATAGATAGTGGATAGACAGAACAATAGATGGAACAAATGATAAAACGACAGAATGATAGAACGACAGCTAGATTGATAGCTAGATAGATAGATAGATAGATAGATATAGATAAACAGTGGATAGACAGGACAATAGATGGAACGAATTATAGAACGACTGAATGATAGATAGATAGATAGATAGATAGATAAATAGATATAGATAGACAATGGATAGACAGAACAATAGATGGAACAAATGATAAAACGACAGAATGATAGAACGACAGCTAGATAGATAGATAGATAGATAGATAGATAGATAGATAGATAGATAGATATAGATAGACAGTGGATAGACAGAACAACAGATGGAACAAATGATAGAACGACAGAATGATAGATAGATAGATAGATAGATAGATAGATAGATAGATAGATAGATAGATAGATAGATAGATAGATAGATAGATAGAGATAGACAGTGGATAGACAGAACAATAGATGGAACAAATGATAGAATGACAGAATGATAGATAGATAGATAGATAGATAGATAGATAGATAGATAGATAGATAGATAGATAGATAGATAGATATAGATAGACAGTGGATAGACAGGACAATAGATGGAACGAATGATAGAACGACAGAATGATAGATAGATAGATAGATAGATAGATAGATAGATAGATAGATAGATAGATAGATAGATAGATAGATAGATAGATAGATATAGATAGACAGTGGATAGACAGGACAATAGATGGAACGAATGATAGAATGACAGAATGATAGATAGATAGACAGTGGATAGACAGAACAATAGATGGAACGAATGACAGAACGATAGAACGATAGAACGATAGATAGATAGATAGATAGATAGATAGATAGATAGATAGATAGATAGATAGACAGTGGATAGACAGAACAACAGATGGAACGAATGATAAAATGACAGAATGATAGAACGACAGCTAGATAGATAGATAGATAGATAGATAGATAGATAGATAGATAGATAGATATAGATAGACAGTGGATAGACAGAACAATAGATGGAACGAATGATAGAACGATAGATAGAACGATAAATAGATAGATAGATAGATAGATAGATAGATAGACAGTGGATAGACAGAACAGTAGATGGAACGAATGATAGAACGATAGATAGAACGATAAATAGATAGATAGATAGATAGACAGAATAATAGATGGAACAAATGATAGAACGACAGAATGATAGATAGATTGATGGATGGATGGATAGACAGATAGATAGATAAATAGATAGATTGACAGATAAATAGATGGATGGATAGACAGATAGATAGATAGATAGACGGATAGATAGATAGATTGATTTTCAAATTAAAATTTTCATTTCTAAAAATCCTACTGTATGTTATACCAATTAGCTTGGAATATTTAAATGTTTTCAGTCTTTCATGTAATACAGGGATTTCAAAACTTTTTTCTTGATGATGTTCGTATTAAAAAATGAAACATTTTCTTTCTGCTTCTTATAACAATTCATTTAATGGCAAGTTTAAAACAAGTTAGGTAAAATGTAATCTAAAAAGTAGTCAGAATACATTACCTAAAATGAGTAACATAGATTACGTTACAAATTACAATTTTCATCATGTAATCTGTAATCAGTAACTGACTGCAATTTATAATCTAATCTAATATATAATATCTACCCAGCACACATGCGACTTTAAATCTTCTAGTTTAAATAAAAATAAATAAATAAATATATATTAAATGCAGACAAAACATTTTGTTTCAATATTCGCATACTGGGGTTAATTGGATTTTATGTATTTATTTATTAGTTTATTTATTGAGATTTTAATTTGACTTATATTTTAGTTTATGTATATTTTATTTTTTTTGCATTAAATTAATTAAAAGTGACAGTAAACACATTCATAATGTTATAAAAGATTTCTGTTTCAATTAAATGCTGTTCCTTTCAATTCATCATGTGACACTGAAGACTGGAGTTATGATGCTGAAAATCTGACTTTGCATCACAGGAATAAATTAAATTTCAAAATATATTCAAATAGAAAATAATTATTTTAAATTATAATGATTCACAATATTACACTTTTTTTCTGTATTTTTGATTAAATAAATGCAGCCTTGGTGAGCAGAAGAGACATTTCAACATTAAAAATCTTACTGACCTCAAACTTTTAGATATACTTGTGTGTGTGTAGAGGGATAAGGTTTGTGCTAGTCTGATAATTCTAATTAGTTTTGTGTAAAAACAGCAGAAGTGTGTGTGTGCGCTTTACAAAAACCCAGAGATTCAGAAATCAGAGATATCAGAGTAAATTCGTTCACCTTCACTACTCCTGTGCAAATCAAACACGCGCACACACGCTCGCACAGACTTTATAGCAGATTAGAAAGGAAGAGCGGTGTGGAAACGCAACGTGGCCAAGGTTATTAAAAAAAGGATGTAGCAAAGCAAGATGGCGAGTGCATGGCCTGGGGCATTATGGGAGATAAATGGTTGACCCGGGCGGTGTCAGGCCTGGATTGATGCTACTATCAGCAGTGTGTTCTCCCAACGATTTCACTCTCGCTGATAGAGTGTGTTATCTAGTTACTAGCATGAGGGCTTCGGCCTGCGGGCAAACGCAAGGTCAATCTCCGAGGACAATCTTTGTTGGACTAAATGAGAAAAAGAGCAGAGCCCAAAAAAAAAGAGAAAAGAGGAGAAGGAGGGAGAGGAATCAAAAGGCAGCTGTGAGGTCTACGTGATAAGATAAGCCAAATTACTCTCTTTAGCAGGATGAGCCTCGGGCGGCGGGAGGAACACAACTGCAGGGAAAGTTAAGCAGAGCACAGCTCACCTGAGAAACACTCTTTACCTGGAAACACACACACACACACACACACACACACACTGACTGATGTTTATTCACAGACGATAAATATATGCGCTCCTGAAATACACATGAAAGACCTCAGTCTCCTGACTCACTCTACATCCACACTGATAAAGTCGTCCTAATATATTAGTAGAAATTGTCAGAAAATATTTTTCTAGATGTTTTTTCCCACCACTACAAGAGTATCTGGGGGGGAAAAAATGTATTTTTTTGTGTGCATATGTGACCCTGGACCACAAAAGCAGTCTTAAGTAGCACAGGTATATTTGTAGCAATAGCCAAAAGGGTTAAAATTATCGATTTTTCTTTTATGCCAAAAAATCATTGGGATATTAAGTAAAGATCACGTTCCATGAGGATATTTTGTAAATTTCCTACCGTAAATATATAAAAACTCAATTTTTTATTAGTAACATGCATTGCTAATAACTTCATTTGGACAACATTAAAGGCAATTTTCTCAATATTTTGATTTTTTATTTTTTTTGCACCCTCAGATTGCAGATTTTCAAATAGTTGTATCTCGACCAAATATTATCTGATTCGAACAAACCATACATCAGTGGAAAACATATTTGTTTAGCTTATTTATTCAGATGATGTATAAATCTCAATTTCAAAAAAAAAAAAAAAAATCTTGACTGATCTATGACTGGTTCTGTGGTCCAGGGTCATATATATATAGACACATATATATAGACACACACACAAATTATATATATATATATATATGTTTATTTGCAAAAAAATTATAAAAATTCAAAAATCATGTTTTTAATTATGTTTTTATTGTGTTTTATTGTGTTAGTTTGCTGTATTGTTTAGTTATTTTTACTTTATATCAAAATAACGATTAACTGGAATTAATTGGAATTAAGATTAATTGGAATGCACAATGAAAAACCATGATTTTTGAAAGTGCAAAGTAAAATACTTCTGCTTTTCATTCATTTATTCATTCATTTAATGGTTTATTTATTTTTGATTACATACACTATTATATACAGGTATTTAAGTAACATTAATGTTCTCTTTATATTTTAAATTAAAATTCATTTTTATATAAATAATTCATTTTATATTTTCACACTTTTTTGTGTTTTTGTATTTTTTTTATTGTGTTGTTATGTTTATTTTAATTTTTTAATTTTTTAAATTAATTGTTTATTAATGTTTTTGCTTATTTATTTATCTATTATATCAAGTTAAACTAAATGTAAAGTTATATATATATATATATATATATATATATATATATTTTTTAATGGTTTAGTTTATGATAACCATACAACCATAGGTGGAGCGTGTGTAAGGCCATGGGGACTTGGGGCAGACAAAAAAAAAGCCACTAAACTGGACAAATGTCCCTGCACAAACAAAAATTAAATCTATACGTCTATTGCTAACAAAGTGAAAATTAATAAAAAGTCTCGATTGCGTCATTAAAATAAGATCTGCTCATGTTGCACCGTAATTCTTTTTAGGCGTTTTTACAGCGTTGCGCATTACAACCAATCACACACCATTATGTTGATCTTAGGAATGCAATGGCCAATCAGAGGCGTTCAGATGAGTCATCGCTGAAACTCATCAGTTTTGTTGAGTGTGCGCAACTCCTGAATTCTCTCATAAACAACAAGTATAGAAAGCTTCAGTGATTATAACGATAAATCAGTTTTTTATGGATGTTTATACTCTCAATAGATCAAAGTTAGTAATTAGGTCACTTTCTGTATATAATTTAGGCTATTCGCTGTCTCAGTAACAGTAAAAATGCAACGTTATATTATCGATTTCTAATGTTTTTATTAAACTGTAATCACGTTAAATACAAATTCAGTCCAAAAACAGCCTACGTGACACCCATGTCTGGTTCTTTCCTAAAAAGACAAGTTTATGATGTTTGTATTTAATAGATTTGACTGATTTTAGTCTTTCCCTGGATTTGGTTCACCTCCACCTATGATAACAATATTGATAACAACCCTAATTGTAAACATAACATTTGACTAAAATAAATAGAAAATTGTTTTAGTATTTGGTGTGTCTAACTTCAATTTTTACAAAAACCAGGTTAAATTAGATTCTGAATCTGTGAGTTCCCTGAGTTTTGAACATTCGTGTGTACCGCATGTTATATCCTGCTCTCCTCCACCACTAGATGGCAGTGCTGCCTATGGCGCAAATACAGAAACGCTCAACCTCTGAACTCTAAGTCAGAATATGGGTGCATCCCAGTTCCCAATCACTTATAAGTAATAAATAAATAATATGCATGAAATGCCCGGATTATAAACGTTTTCTAGTGGATTTTTATGCATGCTGCTTGGATTATCACTTGTGCTACAGAAGAGGTAGTTTGTGAGTACTCACTTTTGTATTTTTAAGGTTTATAAATATGCTGAGCCAATGCAAACACAAAAATGTTTAAGTGTATGAACCATTAGTTGCATTAGATGCATTTCACAGTTTTACTGTGTTCATGTAGCTCAACTAGAGCTGTCACAGATTTTATTTACTTTCTGCACTTAAACTGCTTTAGATAAAAGTGTCAAAAATCAACTGCATAAATGCTTAATTAATAATGTTTGCATGTGAAAAGTTGTGTTTGATATCAAGATGAACTTTTAATGTTGTTGCATTACATCCCAATTTCATCATACTATCTGAATGCACAAGTATGTACTTGTTTATCATCTTCAGTGTTTATTTTCATCACCTTCGGTAGTGTTTTAGATATATGTGAATTGAAACGCAGCATGTTCTCATATAGTCTCATATGATACTGAAATCTTGCCATCAGCACCATCCTGTTTGCTTTCCTGTTTAATATTGCAGTTCATTTGACTTCCTGTGATCCCATGATCCATCGTGATCATCTGAAAAAATTCAGTCATTCCACTTTTAAAAGCTCAACGAGGCCTCGCTGAGAAAAAGTGACACAATTTCCTGTGGTTTTGCCTTTAGAGATGGGTTTTTCACTAGCATAACATTTTCATTTTTTGAAATGATCTATAAACAGTTAGACAAGCCTGCTTATTAAACTTCCGTACAGAGGTATTTTGAATGACACAACATTTACGGCTTTGCCTTTGACGCTGATTTGAGATTTCATAAATCGGGGATGTTTTTCCTCTTCCTGTCTGAGCTTGTAAATATTAGCCAGAGGAGATCCACAGAGATTTTCAATTTCAACTCCGGCATGACTGGATTATTCACTGACTACTGATGGATTATTAATGTTAGAGTCATGTTATGATGAGTTATTAATTCTTGTTGTCAGTTATTGTTAGAATAAATTATGTCAGAGAAGCGGCTTTGAGCATCAGCAAGTGTGTTTTGGTGTGTGTGTGTACTTAGCGGTTCTTCGGAAACAAAACTGTCCTCAAAAATGAGCTGTATGTGATTTAAAAACTTCCTTTGGGGATATTCTCAAAGGTTAAACTGATTGATTGTCATTATATATTGACCCTGGACCACAAAAACCAGTCATAAGTAGCACGGGTATATTTGTAGCAACAGCCAACAATACATTGTATGGGTCAAAATGATCTATTTTTCTTTTAAGTCAAATCATTAGGATGTTAAGTAAAGATCTTGTTCCATGAAGATATTTTGTAACTTTCTTACTGTAAACTAAAACGTAATTTTTATTGGTATTATGCATTGCTAAGAACTTCATTTGGGCAACTTTAAAGGTGATTTTCTCAATATTTTGATTTTTTTTTTTTTGCACCCTCAGATTTTTAAATAGTTGAATCTCGGCCAAATATTGTCCGATCCTAACAAACCATACATTAATGGAAAGCTTATTGATTTATTTATAAATGACCCTTATGATTTTTTCACAATTTTTTACATTTACATTTTACATTTTTCACAAAAATGATTAGAAACATTAAAGTAGACACTTAACATGCATAAAAATATTTTTTAAATCTATTTATTTGTTTATTTTATGTATTCTCTTCTGCTCTCCAAGGCTGCATTTATTTAATAAAAAATACAGTAAAATCAGTAATATTGTGAAATATTATTGCAATTTAAAATAGCTATTTTCTATTTTAATATATTTTAAAATATAATTTATTCCTGTGATGCAACGCTGAATTTTCAGCATCATTCCTCCAGTTTTCAGTGTCACATGATCCTTCAAAAATCATTTTAATATGCTGATTTGCTGCTCAAGAAACATTTCTTATCATTATTAATGTTGAAGACAGTTGTGCTGCTTCAGATTTTTGAGAAAACTGCAATAGTTTGTGCAAATTAAAATGGCAAATGTCATTTTTTCAGGATTCTTTAATGAATAGAAACTTCAAAAAACAGCACTTATTTGAAATCTAAATCTTTTGTAACATTTTAAATGACTTTACTATCACCTTTGATTGATTTAATGCATCCTTGCTGAATAAAATGATTAATTTCTTTAAAATAAAAAGTACTGACTTCAAACTTTAAACATTTTAATGCATATACATTTATTTTACAACGTAAAAAGCTTTCTTTTAAAGGTAAATTTAACATTTGTCTTAGTGTTTGCATGTTTCTGAGAGCTGCAAACACTTAGAGCTGACTGACACATGATTTTTCTGACTTTTATGTCACATGGGACATATAAAAGCTGACCTTTGACCTTTTGACTGTGTGTGTTGGAGTTACAGTGCAGTTTAAACTGACAACAGTTCACACACACACAAACACATTGTCCGTCCTGTCAAAACTTCAGCAAAGTCTTGCTTTCTAATAAAGTCTCATTCCAGCATCCATCCATCTGGCGAGTGAGAGGTCAGACGGTGTGAACCCTACGTGTGTATGTGTGTGTGTCCCGCAGTCTGGACATTGATAAATTCCCTCTGCCGAACAATCGATAAACGTCTGTTATGGGCCTGTGATAGCCTGCAGCGAGCCTCATAATTATACTGTCACACAGCACTGACACGCACACACACTCGCACGCTGATGGCTGATTGGCAGGTGGACAGCTGTAACCGAGGGCAACGAGCCCAGAACCGGCTCCCGCGCCCACCCGCAAGCATACGCCGTCCCGCGACCGTCAGACGAGAAAATAAACACGCGGGAAACAATCGGCGTAATTATTAACCCCGCACGTTTCTGAAGTCTTGACCTCCTCGTTCTCACGCGCATTAGATGTGGTGTTTGCGCAGCGATGCTCAGTGTGATAGTGGCGAGTGAATAATTCTGAATCATAAACTTTGCATTTGGGTGGTTGATTGCTGAAGCTCTTATCTGACATCTCTCTGAACAAACATCAGCTGATTGCATGAGTGACAGTGTGAATTGTTCCCACTTGTAGATTCGTTATGCTTCAGTGAGTGAGTTTGACGTGGATTTATTTATATTTAAAGGTGAAGTTCGATGTTAAAATACTTTCTCATATTCTAGCTTACACTGGAATGGAAGCTTTGAATGTTTTACAACATTTCTTCCTTTCTTTGGGTTTTTCGACCAGCTTAATGCACCAGAGTGGGTCTGTTTGTTTGGGAAACCTGTGTGGAAACAGTCATTACTTTGTTATGTTTACTGATGCTAGTAGTGCAGAAATTACACACTTTAGCTTTTATTATTGAGAAACTCATTCAGAGATTTAGCATTCTGATATTTTCGAACACAGATTACCATTTAAAAGTACAAAAAAACTATAAAATTGTGATTCAAAATAATTCTTTATGGAAGCCCATTTCTGAAATTAAATAAGCAATTTAAAAAAGGTTATTGTGATGTTTAATCTCACAGTTTGGATGTTTTTTTTTCCTCAGAATTGAAGAAGAAATAAAGTCAGAATTGTGAGATATAAACACACAATTGCGAGAAATAAAGTCAGAATTGCGAGTTTGTATCTCACAATTCTGACTTTTTTCACCAATTCTGACTTTTTTCTTAGAATTGTAGGATATAAACTCAGAATTGCAAGTTATAAAGTCCAATTTTGAGGGGGGAAAATGCTGGTATGTTTTCAGTATAAATACTGATATGTTTTGCGTGTTATAAAGTCAGAATTTCAAGATATAAACTCGCAATTCTGAGGAAAAAAAAGTCAGAATTGTACGTTTATATCTCGCAGTTTTGACTTTATATCTCACGATTCTGAAAAAAAATTTAAAATTGTGAATTTATATCTATTCTGAGAACAAACGTCAGAATTGTGAGTTTATATCTTGCAGTTTTTACTTTATAACTTACAATTGCGAGTTTATATCACAATTATCTCAGCAATTCTGAGAAAAAAAAAATTAAAACTGAGTTCATATCACCCAGTTCAGAGAAAAAAAAAAATGTCACTGTGAGTTTATATCAAGCAATACTGAGAAGAAAAAATAAAACTGCGAGTTTATATTGCGCAATTCTTAGAAAAAAAGTCAGAATTGTGACTTCATATCATGCAAGTTTGACTTTATAACTTGCAATTGTGAGCTTATATCACAATTCTAAGAAAAAAGTTAAAAATAAGAGTTTATAACATAATTCTGAGAAAAAGTAAAAATTGCTAATTTATATGACAATTTTGACTTAATATCTCGTAATTGTGAGTTTATATTGAGCGCAATTCTTGGAAAAAAGTAAAAATTGCTCATTTATATCAATGTTGAGAAGAAAAGAAAGTCGGAATTGTGTTTATATTAGGGATGTCCCCTGGCGTGAATGAAACCCATCCTATTTTGTGTAAAAAAATGGAAAAATAATACCTCAAAAGAAATATTAAGCAGAGTATTTTGTTGTTAATTAGATGCAAAAAAACACACTGATGTGGCAAGTTCTAGTTAAAAACCGAGGTACGTATTGAACCTTGGACTAACTGTATTGTTGCATCCCTAATTTATATAATGCATTTTTGACTTTATAACTCGCAATTGCGAGTTTATATCATGCAATTCTGAGAAAAAATCGTTCAAATTGTGAAATGTAAACAGTTGCAAGAAAAAAAGTCAAGAGCTGCATGGTAGCTGGTTTGAGCTGGTCCTTAGCTGCTCATGAGCTGATGATAAGCTCAGGACTTTTTATCTCACAATTCTGACTTTTTTTCTGAGAATTGTGAAATATAAGCTTAAAATTCTGACAAATGAAGTTTACCAGCTTACATCAGCTCATGACCAACTAAGGACCAACTCAAACAAGCTACGATGCTTTAAAACATACCTAATGCTGGTGTTTTCAGCAGGGTCTGAAAAGTCATAATAACCTCTTTTAATTTTTTAAACATGTTTTTTATATATATGTAAAATGTAATTTATTCATGTGATGCAAAACTGAATTTTCAGCATCATTATTCCAGTCGTCAGTGTCACATTATCATTCAGAAATCATTCTAATATGCTGATTTGCTGTTCATAAAACACTGTCGATGTTCAATGTTGAAAACAGCTGTTTTTCAGGATACTATAAAGTTCAAAAGGACTGCATTTATTTGAAATAGAAATCTTTTGTAACATTATAAATGTCTTTAGTGTCAGTTTTGAACAATTTAACGCATCATTTATGAATAAAAGTATAAATTATTTTTCCAAAACAAAAATCTTATTAACCCCAAACTTTAGTTTTCTTACTGGTCCAAATGGAAAGACCCTGAAGTCTCTGTGATATTCTGCTCTCTAGATATGGCACATTTGGCCTCTCCGTCGTGTTACGAAACACTTTCTCTGGTGTCACAGCTGCCCACAAACACCTGCATTTGACCTACTGACCACTATCTACAGATGACCTTTGCCCAGCCTGACCTTTGACCTTCAGGGCTCTGACCAGAGGGGAAGTGATGTGTGTGTGTGCAGTGAGTGTGACTGATGTTATGTTTTCAGCAGCACAGGGTTAGTTGCATTATTTAGTATTAGTAAATAAAAGTGGACAGTGTCTCTCAACCTGTTTTGTCCCCACAGTAAGACTCAAATAGCTCTTCATCAACACCAGCCAGAAAAGTGTTTCTTTTGACACCTATAATAAAGAATATCAGTTAGCATCATCATGTAGTATTATTAAAATACCCCCTATAGTAACAATTATAAAATAAATGTCTGAACCAAAAACAATCCATACTGTGGGGGACAATAAGACTTTCCAGAAAGCTTATATTAAATTAGACAGGTTGAGAAAAATTGAATTTGTTATTTTACATAACTGTATTTAGTTTGGTTTGCAGCGGGATGTAAATAGCAAAATGTGAATGACTTTCAAAACAAAATAAAATAAAAAATAAAATAAATAAAATAAAATAAAATATCTGTCGAAATTACTTATTATATATTTAATTATATTTTTTATATATTTATTTTAAATATATTTATGTTAAATATAATTAAATACATTTAATATAATAAAAATATATTTAATATAATGTAAAATGTGGTATGAAATAAAATAAAATAAAATTTTAGATCTGTTAGAAGAATCTTTTTATGGCCGTAACAATATAAAGCTAAATATATTTCATATTAAGTATCATTTTATATGACAAATATAATATTATATAATTTACTTACTAGCTTACTAGTTTCAGTTCTTTTTAAGGAAAAAATAACACTAAATAATGTTTAACTGTGTATAATGTTTTCTAAATTAATGTAAAAAAGTTTCTCTGTCATTTTGAGGCACTTTGGGTCTTCCAAATATCACTTTTTGAGTTTTATGCATTGAAGTAAAAATATCTTAGCTTTCTAATTATATAATTTTTGTGTTCCCCTCTAAAATTACATACAATCATTGAAATGTTGGCTGACTTTCCCTTTAACTGTTGTGCATTAAACTATATAAAACTATATAAAAGTATAAAGTGCCCCAAAAGAAAGAATGTTATATATATATATTTACTATATTACATTATACTTTACATTGTTCGGCCAGTAAAAATATTCTTTTGACAGACTTAATATTTTATTTATTTGTTTTATTTTATACTATTTTTTATTTTATTTTATATTTATTGTATTATATTTTGCTTTATTGCATTACAATAACATTACAATTGTTATTTTGTTGTTATTGTATTATAATTTTATAGAATTATTATTATTATAATACATTGTTTTATTGTATAACATTTACCTTTTATTTATTACTTTATTTTAATTACATTTAATTACATTGTTTTATTACATTTACTTTTCATTAATGTAATTACATTATTTTATTTACTTTTTATTTTATTTATTTATTTATTTTTATTACATCACTTGACAATAGTTTAGCATGCTTTACTTAAGACTTTGGTATACATGTATTCCTGATTGGACATTGCTGTTTCATGACGCCACACACATTCATATCTGACTATGAGAAAATGTGCAGCATTTATTTCTGATTATTGATTATTGATTAGCTTTAACTTCATTTCATTTTTAGGCCCTGCAGCCAGACACATATAAGCACACACACACACACGTACACAAAGACTGACGGGCAGCTGGCCGGACACCCTGCAGGGCCTTTGCGAAGTGTGCGTCCGCGTGTGTTAGCGAACGAGCGCAGACACGGGCAGCTGCCGCCACTCAGCTCTTTTGTCATGGAGACCACTTCCCAGCATGCACCACACAGCCGCCCCATTGTATTGTGGGAGCAGAAGATTTCACGCTCGGGCCCGTCCGAGTCCAGCTGCACGGGGACAGACGAGCGCGAGTCTACGTGAGAGCGTGTGCATGTGTACATGAGAGTTTGCGTGTATTGTCATTATTAGCGTGTTGTGTCTGCGCCGGCAGGCAAAGAGCCATGCATGGACAAACATTAGTGTAATGCCTCACGCTAACACACAGAGATAATAACGCTACTACCCCTAATTGAATCACGTCTTCAGACTCCAGCCTGCTGGGACACGAGCGCTTAGGAAAATGATCAGCGTCATCTGTCATTGACTGCCAACTCACTCAGACAGACCTAAAGATCTGATCCTCCGTCCCGCTGCGCGTCTCTGGGACCATTTAGCTGCGCTTTGAGGATAAAATGGCCTCAGAAGTGAGTTCAATTTGACAAAACCTCATCAAAGGTAAAATGATTCTTAGCTGAAGAAGATCAAAGTTTTTCTTTTAGTTTTCTTTTATTATAATTAGCTTTCTAGTTATTGAAGACTTTCTCCTGAATGCTTGATTCTGATTGGTCAGTTGTGGCATTCAATAGTCCATTATTTTTGAATAATAATCACATGTCAGGTGAGTGGCTGAGTGGAAACCAATCTCATACATGCTGCTGATACTTTCATGTCCCTTGTATCATTTGCTCACGTTTTATTGTTTATCAATTCTAATATACCAAGGAATACTTTAATATTGCAGCATTGCTAGGTTGATTGTTTTCTTTAGTGTAATTAAAGTGTGAAGATATTCTATATGTAAAGAAAATATTTTTTTATTAAATTAAGTATTAGGAATATTATTAAAACATGTATATTTTATTAATAAATATTATATATTATTTGACAATTATTTAATAATATATTATTGTACATGTAAATAATAATCATTTTTACTATATATATATATATATATATATATATTTTATTAACTTATTACTATTAAAATGTATTACATTATTATTAATAATAATTATATATTAAATATTACTTATTTAATATTTTATAATTGTACAAGTAAATAATATTTATTATTAAATGGAGTATAAATAGTATTTTTTATTTAATTATTAGTAATATTATTAGTACATATATTTATATTTTACTATACATATTATTTTGCTATTTAGTAACATAGTATTGTACAAGAAAATAATTTTGATTAAAATATTAAATATAAGTAGTATTTTTAATACTAATATTATTATTACTAATAAATTATTAAAACGATTCACTCATTAGTATTAAAATGTATTCAGTTATTATTATTAATATATTAAATATCATTAGTTATTTTATAATATACTACTACATATATGTTTCATTAATACTAATATATATATATATATAATTTAGTTATTTAGTAATAGTATTGTACAATATTTTATTACAAAATTATAAAATTTATTTAAAAAAATATATATATATATGTGTGTGTGTTAATTTAATGTATGCACTTATTAGTATAAAAATTTATTAAATTATTATTAATAATAATTATATATTAAAAATTATTTTAGTTATTTAATAATATATTACTACATATATATTTTCTTAATACTAATATATATTTATTATTTAGTTATTTAGTAATATTAATAATATTGTACAATTTTTGTTATTTAAATTTATGAAAAAAAAACTTTTAGTATTATTAATACTAAAATTATTTAGTGTGTGTGTGTGTGTATATATATATATATATATATATATATATACACACGCACATATATAATTTATTCAGTTATTATTAGAATGTATTACATTATTATTAATAATGATTATATATATCAAATACTCATACTTATTTAATAATATATCATTGTGCAAGTAAATAAGTATTTGTCATTAAATGGAGTATAGGTTGTATTATTAATTAGTATTATTATTAGTAAGTATTAATACTTTGTATTAAATCATAATACATACATGTATTTCTACAATTTAATGAAATTTGTTCATTACAAATTATATGATGTAAATTTTGAAACAAACAAACCTCTAAAAAAAGATTTTTTAAATACTGTAAAACTTTTGGACCCCACTGTACAAAATATTTAAATTTTTACTACAATTTACTGTCAACTGTATTTTACTGCTGTATTTAATACTAAATGTAATACTTTATTACATTTCTGTTGATCATATATACATATATATATGCATTCACACTTCAGGATATTCTACAAATAACTTTTGGTAACTTTTCAGTTTTACTAATTTCATTCATTCATTCATTCATTCATTCTTTCATTCCTTGTAAGTTGAAAGTAAGTGGGTAAGTTGAAAATAAAGTATAAGTTGTCATAATGTTTGGTTTTACATAAGTCTTCGGTCATTATAATTGTCTGTGGTGCATCTTCATTTAGAAACGTCCGTGAGTGTGTGAAGGCGGAAAGTCTTGACCTTCAGTGGGAGAGAAGAACAAATCATCATCAGACAGAGAGACTCAGTCTGTAGACTGCTGACCAATACTTGTTAGCTCACTGTTTACACACACACACACAGGCCTGGAGGTCATTAGCTCATTAGTGGTGGAGAAAAAGGAACAAACTGTTTCAACTTCACAGCCTTTAAACATCTGAATAATTCAAACACACACACACACAATCCTAAATTATTCAGCAGCAGAAGAACAGAATTGTAACAGGAAGTATAACAGAACTACTGTGCTGTCAACATGAACAAGCGAACTGTGTGTGTATGTGTGTGTGTAGACGGACGGTAGAAAAGTAGTTTCTGTCGTGTTCTGTATCTCACTTAAGCACTCGTACGGTCTTAAACAATTCACAGAAGAAAACCACAGCTCTGTGATGTTTAGAGTAATGACGCTTTAAATAACTTTAACCTCTCTTTTTCTCACACACACGAGCTGAACGGCCCTCGGCGGTCGCCCTGAGGCAGTGTGTGCTGGTTTGCCAGGGGCGATGGCTCTGATACTCTAACTGCACTCTGTCAGGAAACATTACAGTCCGTATGAGCTACTTAGAGTCCGATTACACACACACACGTCTCACACACATGCATACACACCGAGAAAAGCTGCAGGAAAGAGGGACACTTATGAGTGCGGGTTTGAGAGGCCCGTCGCAGCAGGAGGTTGAAATAAATAGTTCTGTCCAATTTGATCCATTTACACAAGGCCTGAAACACAACACAAACAGAGAACTACACATCTGAGAGCATCCCGAGATGACAAGACTGCACATTTCCACATGATTCATGAGTTTTAGCAAAGGTTTGGGATGCACCAGTGAATCGGTTATGAATTTAGATCATTTTAGATTGATCACATCAGAAAAATAAATGCATACATACAAGAAAATGCATTTGTTGTAACGCACTACAGGTTTAACTAGTTTTGTTAATGATGAAAAGTTTGATTTCTTTTCATTTTTATTGAAACATAAATGACCCATTTTAGCTCATTTAATATTCTGAATCATAATAATATTTATTTTATTAATTATTCAGTCTATTTATTTACTTGTTTTACGTAGACCTATATAATAAGCAAGATTTAGACAATTCTTCTCATTAAAAGATAATAATTATTTATTCTATATATATATATTTTTTTATTTGGATGGTAAGTAGCCATGCAAAAGGGGGATAAGTTTTTGATTTTCAAATAAATAATGTCAAAATAAATATTTATTATCATTTATTTGATTTTTATTTATTTGGTAAGTAGCCATGTATAATAAGCAGGAGAAGTTGAATTTTTAATTAAATAATTTAAAAATATTTATTTATTCAAATTTGGGAAGTAGAATTTTTTTTACATTTTATTTTTTTTTTTTTTTATTTATTTGGTAAGCAGCCATATATAATACATGAAATAAGTTGAATTTTCATTTGAATAATTTAAAAATATTTATTTATTTGTTTTTTTTTTTTTTTAGTTTATTGATTTATTTAAAATTTGGTAAGTAGAATGTCTGAAGTTGAATTTTTAATTTAATTTAATTTAATTTAATTTATTTATTTTTTAGTTTTTTAGTATTTGGTATCCATATATAATACATGGGATAAGTTGAAATTTCAGTTGAATAAATTCAGAATATGTATTTATTTATTTATTTAAATATGGTAAGTAGAATTTTTGAAGTTTAATTTAATTAAATTTATTTATTTGGTAAATAGCCATATATAATACGTGGGATAAGTTGAATTTTCAATTAACTAATTTCAAAATATTTATTTACATTTGGTAAGTAGAATTTTTGAAGTAGAATTTTTAATGTATTCATTTATTAGTTTATTCTTTATTTATTTGGTTAGTAGCCATATATAATACATGGGATAAGTTGAAGGATTTATTTTATTTTACTTATTTAGTTAGTAAATAGCCGGATAAGTTTCTGATTCTTATTTTTATTATTTTTATTTTGTAAGTAGGTGTATATATAATAAGCAAAATAAGTTTCTTTTTATTTATAAATTTATTATTTATTTATTTGGTAAGTGGCTATATATGTGGAATAAGCTGAACTTTCAACAGAATTTTTTTTTTATGTATTTAGTTAGTAAATAGCCAGATTTCTGAATTTTTATTTTGTAAGTACGTATTTATAACAAGCAGGATAGCTTGAACTTGATTAGAAATATTTATTTATTTTTTGTGTGTTTACTAAGTAGCCATAATAAGAATAAGTAAAACAATAATAATAATAATAATAATTATATATATATATATATATATATATATATATATATATATATATATATATATATATATTAGTGCACATAGACATTTTTTTCTAGACAACTTCAAAAAGTTAAAAAAAGCAACTTTAATGGCGCTAGAGTTTGTGGTAGAGACCCTGCAGTTTACCATGGTATAGGTTGACAATGTCCTCTAGAAGTTTTTACAAAATGATCAAAACTCCACAACTATTTTCTCATGCAGTGATAGATGTTTCCAAGTGTGTCTTAGTTCAATTTTAAGAAGAGTAAGCAGGGATGACAGCTACCCATTATATTGCTAGTTCAGTGGGACAGTGACTGTGCGTTTGATCGTAATATAATAATCACAATCATCCTCTACTAAACATCCTGCTCAGCAATGAGAAAATTCACATATGTCGTCCTTCTCTCACTTCCTGTCTGCTTTGTTTTCTTTCTTCTCTCTCACTCACACAATCACATGTATTTCCAGATGGAGACAGACAGGCTGACTGTTTTAATAAAAGATCATAGAGACTTTAGTGGCTTTTCCTACAATATTTGCTGCATCAAAGCAATAAAGCACGAGTCTTTTGCTGCAAACAGATCGAGAGTTTCAGCCGCACATACACACACACAGAGCTGATATTAGGCTTTAATCAAAGCCACGCTCTGTATGTTTATTCTGCATTGGGTTCAGGCCTGGCAGTGAGGAGTCAAGATGTCTAGATTCTCTCTTTATTATAATCTTGAATAAACTTGTTCTTTTCTTCTGCTTTACTTTTTATTTCTTTCACTTTGCAGCCCTACGTTTGCTGCATAGACCTTTGTGAATGTGAATGTGTGTGTGAGTGTTGGCTTTGTCTACACTGTGGAATAGTAAAACCTAAAATGTGCTGGTGTGGTATTGTGGTATCCTTTTTCAGGTAAACCTGCCCCCTAAAAGTCACGTAACGTCAGACAAACTGTGATTGGCCGCTGTACATGTCAGTCTGTCTCTTTGTGTGTAAGCGGCTGTTTTTGGTTCAGAATAAGCTGTAATGACGATCAGACCTTGTGCTGTGAGTCGAACGTGTGATTACACAAGAATATGAACAAAAATGTCCCATACTGTACATGAACTATCTAATAATAATAATAATAATAATAAACTTTATTTTTTATATAGCGCCTTTAAAAGAATCATCTCAAAACGCTTTACAAACATAAATAAAATAATAAAGTTAAAAGACGCACACACACAAAAAATACAAGCAGTAAAAAAACAAAACAAAAATACGAAGCCAGTATAATAAAAACAGAGTAGTCACATAACTCATTCTGCTTATTACACATGACCACTAACCAGCTAACTAACTAACTGTTTCTGTTGAATTTATTAAATAGGAAATTCAACATATCATTTTTAATATATAAGGTTACTAACTATACTAACCCAATATTTATTTTGAAATTAATTAATAGCAAATTCAACTTATTCCACTTATTATATATGCCAACTAACTGACTGACTAAATGTTTCTATTAAACTTACTCAATAGCAAATTCCAACTTATTCTGCTCATTACATATGACCACTAACTAACTAACTAACTAACTAACTAACTGTTTCTATTAAAATTATTAAACAGCAAATTCAACTTATTTTGCTCATTACATATGACCACTAACTAAACTAAACTAAACTAAACTAAACTAACTGTTTCTGTTAAAGTTATTCAATGGCAAATTCAACTTATTCTGCTTATTACATATGACCACTAACTAACTAACTAACTGACTAAGTGTTTCTATTACAATTATTAAATAGCAAATTCAGCATATTCCACTTATTATTTATGGCAACTAACTAACTAACTAACTAACTGTTTCTATCAAAGTTATTCAATGGCAAATTCAACTTATTCCACTTATTATATATGGCAACTAACTAACTGATTAAATGTTTTATCAAACTTATTCAATAGCAAATTCAACTTATTCTGCTCATTACATATGACCACTAACTAACTAACTGTTTCTATTAAAATTATGAAACAGCAAATTCAACTTATTCTGCTCATTACGTATAACCACTAACTAACTAACTAACTTACTAACTAGCTAACTAACTGTTTCTGTTAAAGTTATTCAATGGCATATTCAACTTATTCTGCTTATTACATATGTCCACTAACTAACTAACTAACTGACTAAGTGTTTCTATTACAATTAAATAGCAAATTCAGCATATTCCACTTATTATTTATGGCAACTAACTAACTAACTAACTGTTTCTATCAAAGTTATTCAATGGCAAATTCAACTTATTCCACTTATTATATATGGCAACTAACTAACTGATTAAATGTTTTATCAAACTTATTCAATAGCAAATTCAACTTATTCTGCTCATTACATATGACCACTAACTAACTAACTGTTTCTATTAAAATTATGAAACAGCAAATTCAACTTATTCTGCTCATTACGTATAACCACTAACTAACTAACTAACTTACTAACTAGCTAACTAACTGTTTCTGTTAAAGTTATTCAATGGCATATTCAACTTATTCTGCTTATTACATATGTCCACCAACTAATTAACTAACTAACTAACTGTTTCTATTACAATTATTAAATAGCAAATTCAACTTATTCCACTTATTATATATGGCAACTAACTAACTAACTGATTAAATGTTTCTATCAAACTTATTCAATTGCAAATTTACCTTATTCTGCTCATTACATATGACCACTAACTAACTAACTAACTAACTAACTAACTGTTTCTACTAAAATTATTCAATAGCAAATTCTGCTTATTACATATGGCAACTAACTAAAACTAACTAAATATTTCTTTTAGTAGTCAACTTATTCTGCTTATTACATAGGACCACTAACTAACGTGTTTCTATTAAAATTATTCAATAGAAAATTCAACTTATCCTGCTTATTATATAAGGTTACTAACTATACTAACCAAGTATTTCTTTTGAAATTATTCAACAAAAAATTCAACTTATTATATATGGCCACTATTCTTAGTAACTAACTAAATAACTGAATGTTTCTATTAAAATTATTCAACAGCAAACTGAACTCATGCCACTTAATATATATGGCTACTAACTAAAACTAACTATCTGACTCATTTTTATAGTTATATATGCCAAAATCTCCCTTTGGGGACATTTTTGTACATGCTCAGTTGGAAATCAGATTCAGAAATAATGTAAATAATGTTGTTTTTGTTTTCTAAAAAGTTTGACTGTAGTAATTATAATAATGTTTATTTAAAAACAATATTCAAAAGACTAATTTAGACAGCGACTAAATGTGTATGTTTTTTTTGCATTTATACACACACACACTTACACACGTCTGTTTTGCAGTAACACACACACACACGTTTGTTTCGCTTTTTATTGATTTTCTATTCGGGTCAATGATATTTTCTTTCAGCTAATCCAACCCCTACCCCTAAACTTACCAATCATAAAAACATGTGCAGAACACTACATTTAAACCAAAAACATCTTTTAGCTGATTCATAAGCCCTTTTAACTAGTGAGGACCAGTAAAATGTCCTCACTAGTGGGTCGACAAAATATTTGACAATAAAAGTGAGGACATTTTGTCCTCACAAGTATAGTCAAAACAAGCACACACACACTATTTGATATGCTGTTTACCATCACATCATTTATTTGTGATGTTGTCACCATATTGCCCTGGGAACAGAAGTGTGTATGCGCGTGTGTGTACTTGTGTGTGTGTGTGTGTGTGCGCACCGCACGGGGTCAGCAGTGGTCTGTGTGAAAGGAACTCAAACAGGAAATGGACACATATGGCTTTGATTTATTGTTTTGGCCTCTTCCCATTCTAATTTCATTACTAAAACACACACACACACACACACACACACACACACATACACGCAACCTCTCTTTTCTTCCTCTGTTTCTTTCAGTTATGTCTCTCCAATGCACACACACACACTCAATTGGATTTCATTCCTCTCAGAACAGACTGTTTGTGTGTGTGTGTGTGTGTGTGTGTGTGCTCTGGTTGAATTTCTGTTTCTCTTTATAACTTAGATATAACATAGATAGATAGATAGGTGGATGGATGGTATCATCTTAAGTATATAAAAAAAAATCTTTAATTTACTGCAAATGTGATGTCATCATTATTTTTAAGTCAAGCTCATAATTACTTAAGTTTTAAATTAAATTAAATTAAATTAAATTAATTAATTACCACTTTTAGTTAATTACATTTTCCAATAAAATACTTCCAATAAAAATATTGGGTATATTCCTATTTATTTATTTATTGTTAGTCAGTTAGTAAATAGCCATATATTAAACAGGATAAGTTTCAAATATTTTTGATATTATCAAAAATAATATTATTTTATATTTAATTTCAGTAAAAATATTTATTTGTTAGTTTGTTTGGTAATAAACAGTGTAATAAGTAGGATATGCAGAATTTTACTTAAAAAAATATTTCTTTGTTTGTTTGGTAAATACCCAAGTGAAAAATACATGTAGTAAAATGTATTTAAAATGCATTTATTTAATGCTTAGTATACTACAAATACATTTACATATTATGCACTTAATAAAAATACCCTGCAATTGTACTTTTAGTATACTAAACTGGTATATTTAAAGTCTGCTAAATTGGAACAACTAATTTTGTACTTAAATAAATGTACGGAAGTAGTGCTGAAGTCCAACTAAAGATACTTAAGTATATTTGATTGTGCTAAAGTGGAACTATTGCAAGTTTACTTTAGGAACATGTTCAATATTTTGCATTTAAAACCATACAATCCTCATCAACAGTAACATTAACATGCATTTTAGGCTTAATATTAAAAATAATAATAAGTCTCGAGCGATATGTCAGTAAATATGTTTTTTACTAGGGTAGCCATATATAATAGGCAGAATAAGTGGAATTTTTTTTTTTTTTTTTTTTTTTTGAGGTTGAACTTTTAGTCATTTGTTCTAGACAACATGATTAAAAGATTTTAAGTGCAATTTTGAGCTCTTGGTGGCACTAGAGAGTTTAATGTAGAGGCCCCAAATTGGTAGTAGTATAAGTTGAGATGGTCCTCTAAAAGTTTACCAAAATTCACAGTTTTTTGATCATATGGAAGCTAAAATAATACAATCTTGGTGGGGTGAAAATCCAAGGGCGGCTTAGGAACATTTTAACCTAAAATCAAGGAAAAGTTCATGGGAATGTCAGATACTCAATGTATTGTGGGTTTGGATGATGGACAGATGAGTAGGCACTCCTTCACTCTTCTGCACTTTCTGCACACCTGTACTTTCCTCACGTACTTGAAAACGAAAACGAGTGTGAACGCGTGTGTGTGTGTGTGTAATTGGGTAGCTGGCCTGTGGCCGTGTTTAGTGTTAATGACTATCATCATAAATGAAGTTTCATTAAGTCATTAAAGGCACATTTCCATCCACTCATCAGTGCTAACCGCTAACCGCTAACCTGTGGGGTGTGACAGAGACGTCGGAAATGTTCCCGGGGGATGGTGGAGGAGGGGGGCGTCTCTTCCTCTCTCCGCTGCGGTGTGTCCCGGTCATCCCTCGTTACACCAACTAGTTTGAACAATCGCTCTTACTGTTATCTAACGCTGGGGAGTCATGGGAGTTGGGGAGAGTTAGCGTAGCATTAGCGCAGCGCCTCATTGCCAGGCTAATATTCTCGCCTAAGCCCTTGGATACTAACGCTAGGAGGGAGGACAAAACGCTATTTAATGTGCCTGGCTGTTCATTATGGTTATTTTCAGTCAAACGGACTGTTAAATGATCACTTTCGTTAATCGCCTCAGTTATGACTGTCAGGAGCGTCATGCCCATTCACGTGCCCCCCAAGATTTCTAAACCGAGTGGATTATGAATGTAACTTCCAAAACAAAAAAAAAATTCTATCTTCGATCATTAAGTTTTGCACAATTATTCACTGCAAAAAAGTATCTGGCTAAAACAGAAATCAACCATTTATACGTCTCAGTTCAGGCAGTCCAAGTTTATTAAATATACTTTATATATATATATATATATATATATAAAATTATAATATATAAAATTACACAAAATGTATACGTATACATTTCACCATATTAATAATTAATATATACAATTTTTTTACATTATATATTGGAAATAAAATGTATTTTTCTGAAAAGTTATTCAAAAGTATATAGAATGAAAAAAAATGTATATGTAAACATTTCACTATACAAATAATTATATACTAATATAATTTTATACATTTTGAAATATTTTATATACATAAATTTATTTAAATATACATTTATTTAAAAATGATGTAAAATGATATAAAATGTATGTATGTATGTGTATATATATATATATATGTGTGTGTGTGTGTATAAAATTATAAAAATTATAATATGTAAAATTACACAAAATAAAAATGTAGATGTATACATTTCACTACATAAGTAAAACATATTTATTACATTTTATACTGTATATATATATATATATATATATTTAAAGTTATATAAAAATGTATATGTAAAAAAAAATGTATATGTATACATTTCACTATATCAATATATAAAAATATAATTTTATGCATTTATTTATTTATATATATATATATATATACATACACACACACACAAATATATATATTTTATACATATATATACATATACACACATATACACATATATATATATATATATATATATATACATGTATAAAATTATAAAAAATATAATATGTAAAATAACACAAAATAAAAATGTATATGTATACATTTCACTATATCAATATATAAAAATATAATTTTATACATTTATATATATATATATATATATATATATATATTTATTTACAAATATATATATATATATAAATGTATAAGTTTATATGTTGTATAAACATAATTATATATTGTACATTATACACTATATATATACACATTGTAATGTAATATGTGCATTTTTACATTTTTATATTATATATACATTTATTTATAAAATTATATAACATGTATATGTATAAAATTAAATAAAAATAAAATGTTATACTTTATAAACATATAATATATATAAAATGTAGATATTTTTATATATATGTATATATATATGTATTATATTTTATACATTATATGTATTATATATATGTGTGTGTGTGTGTGTGTGTGTGTATATATATATATTCATTTCATTCATTTCATTCATATTCATTTTAATTCCATAGATTAGTTAGTCAGCTAAGTTAGAATGTTTATTATTTGACTGTCAGATTAAATAATTATAATTAAATAATAATTACATATATGTATGTATTATATATTATTAAATTACAGAATTATATACATTATATAATTTATTTATTTATTTGATAATTATATAAATTACAGAAAAATTCTTTAAAAGCTTGCTTATATATACATTTTAATATATATTTTATATATTAATTATAAAATAAATAATATTAAGTCATATGAATTATATATGTATAATTGTGATGTTTTAAAAAGTAAATCATATACATACATATGTTTATTGTATGTATAAATACATATTTTGTTGCTCTCAAAGCTTATGCTATTGTTTGTGGTAGATCTAGAGAGTTCTCTTCAAAACTAATGTTAGAAAAACATCCCAGTTTGAGCGTTTGATGCTAACTGATCAACCGTAGGACACTCAGAGCCCTAAGGGAGGTGAGCACTGCGGGCGTTTGCCAGACAACTGCATAAAGCGACTGGAATATAATCATTTCAATAGTGATCAATGGGGCAGCGCACACGGCAGGCGATCCACGAGCAACAATTGCAGTCGCTGTGCTAAACATCACTTGTGTGCTATTTCTGTGCGCTGATGGAAATGATGTCACGGCCTCTGATGTTGATGAATGTCCATCATTAAAGCGCCGCACTTAACGGGTCACATTTAGCATTTAACTCAACTTATCGACTCGACTCTGCTTTGTGCAATGATTTGATATTGTTCTAGAGCTGAAATTAAAATGTAAGCAGGATGAGAAATGACTGACCAGCTCAAATGAAAAATAAAAATCATCCATTGGTAACATCTGCTTTACTTATGTGTCTTTAGGGCACTTTTCATTAATATATAATACAAATTGGTGTCAAATATTTGTTTAAAAGTATTAAAATGACGAATTGCATGTTTTTGGTTATGAAAGTGATTACATATGTAAAATAATTGTTTCATAGTCATGAAAATATTTTATGAATATTCCATGATAATAACAATTTTTTATTTATTTCTTATTATACAGATTGTATTATTTAAACTATATATATATATATAGTTATACATACATATATATATGTGTATATATATATATATATATATATATATATATATATATGTATATGTATATATATACATACATATTTAATTCACTGTAGTAAAATTATATTTCTAATTAACTAATTTTGATTACAAAAAACTATTATTTCACTCTTATTAATTTGAAAATTCTTTATATATATATATATATATATATATATATATACATGAACTCATTTTATAATTGGATATGTGATTTTTTTTTTTATTTGATATTTAATTTACTGTAGTAAAATCACATTTGTAATTATTAACTAATTTGATTACAAAAAACATTACTTCACACATTTTTTTAACTATTTTTTTCATAAATATATAGTTAAAAATATACACACTTTATATATAATACACAAAATATAAAATATACAAACCATAATTTTGAAAAAATATTTTTAAAATAGATATTTAATTGAATAGTTAATTTTACTGTAATAAAACAACATTATTTCACTCTTTTTAATTTGTACAATTTTTCATATATATAGTTAAAAATATACTAATTTTAAATGACTAATTTTATTATTTATTATTATACATATTTTATTACTTATATATATATATATATATATATATATATATATATATATATATATATAGTTTAAGTAATAAAATGTATAATAATAAATAATATATGTATAATGATATAATAATAATTAAAATTATTTATATAGATAGATATAGTTAAAAATGTACATATTTTATAATTGGTTATGTAATTTTTAATTTATTATTTAATTTACTGTAGTAAAATTACATTTCTACTTATTAACTCATTTTAATTACAAAAAACAACATTACTTCACTCGTTTTTATTTAAATATTTTGTCATAAATATAAAATATACAAATTTTAGATATAAAATAGACATTTAATTAGATATTTAATTCACTAAAATTGCATTTCTAATTATTGTCTAATTTTGATTACAAAAAAGAGCATAACATTACTTTACTCATTTTAATTTTATATATTTTGTCTATTTAATGTTGCTGTTTCTTGCTAAAAAATTCAGGCTAATGTCTTTACAGCCAAATCCAAAGACATCAACCATTAAAAATATATGCAATTTTATCTTTGAAAGCTACACTGTACGTTTAGTCATAAAATTGGACAGGAAATTCCATATTTATTTTTACAGCCATTTTCTCATCGTTTCCCGTGGTTGAAATCTGCATTATGAAGCTTTTCCACATCATATATACATATGCAATATCACATTTCTCAATAATGAATTACAATTAAGGAGGAAATGTCATATGTGTGTGTTTATCTTTGCGTGAAAGTGTGTGTGTTTGCCTAAGGCCAGCGCTGCATTAGAGTCGGTAGTAAATGGAATAATGGGACACGATGAGAAATCCCAGTGTTGAGCAATAAGGTGCTGATGGGATTGTTTAATATCCCAAAGCCGGTAACCAGGTTTACACACACACACACACACACACACAGCAGAGTGTGTGTGATTTAATGGCTGTGTTTAATATCTCCTGTAACCAGGTTTGGGCATTTTGGACATCACCATTGGGGCCTCGTAAGTGTGTGTGTATGTGTGTGTCTTATTGGCCATGTTTAATATCCTCCGTAACCAGGTTTGTACATCACCACTGGGGCTGCCCGTACCGCTCCGCGCGAACGGCCCGTCGGAGGAATCTAATATGGCAGCCGTACCCTCCATCCCTCTCTCTTTATTTCTCTCTCTTCCCCTCTGTCTTTCACACAGGAGCCCAACGCCAATCAATTATCATCCAGCCAATTCCGCTACACTGTGATCTATCGCTACGGCAACCGGCCCAGTCACCTGCACAACATCCCATAATTCACCAGCAATGATCTCCTGTCCCATGCCGGCATTTGATTGGTGGAGCCGATGAAGAGAGATGAAACGGCACACAGACAGGGCCTTTGACAGGAGCTAACTAACTCTCTAACTAGAACCAGATTATCTGTCGGGACGTTCACCCGTACATATGATAGATAGGAAATAGGCATGTTTCTATAGGACTATTAAGAATTGTTTTTTGACATTATTTTTGTTACAAAAGAGCACATTTTTTCAAATTCTCATGTATTTTTAATAAAGAACTTGTCACTTTTAGTCACTAGAACTAGTCACTAATCAGATGTGTAGCATTAAAAGTATAATTAGAATTAAATATATATATAAATACACTGCAGTTGAAAAGTATGTGGTAAATAGAAATGAACAATTTTTCATTTAGAAAAGACACATTAAGAAAAAGCAACTCTGAAGACATTTGTAATGTTACAAAAGATTTCTGTTTCAAATAAATGCTGTTCTTTTGAACTTTCTATTAATCAAAAAATCCTAAAAAAAAATCATGATCATGATTTCCAAAAATATATATATGACAAATAATATTTTATTTTATTTTATTAGGATCATGTGACACTGAAGACTGGAGTAATGATGCTGAAAATTCAGCTTTGATCACAGGAATAAATTGCATTTTAAAATATATTCAAATAAAAAACTGTTATTTTAAATTGTAATAATTTTTCACAATTTCACTGTGTTTTTGATCAATTAAATGCGGTCTTGCATTAATATAAAAAATCTTTTCAAATTCCTGGAATTAATTACATTAATATTACATTTATTTTTATTAATAAAAACTAATTTTTTAATTTTTTCTATTTATTTCATTTTGTGTGACCGAAAGTGATTTTTCTAAGATAACTTTTTCCAAAGAAAAAAAAAAAAATTTTTAATATATATATATATATATATATATTTGTATTTTATAAAATTGTGTGCTTCAAATTTATTTTTAGCATTATTTATTTATTTATTTATTTTATTGTGTGTGACTGAAGGTAACTTTTTTTAAAGAAAAAACTATTTATACTACTATTACTATTATATTACTGTTATATAAACTATTTATATTACTGAATTTTGAATATTATTTGGCAAGGATGCATTAAACTGGTCAAAAGCGATAGTGGACACTAACAATTATTTAAGTTACTTACAAAACTATTAAAAAAGCATTAAAAATATATGCATGCATGTATTTGTTTGTTTGTTTTTTGAGCACAAATCAGCATATTAGAATGATTTCTGAAGGATCATGTGACACTGAAGACTGGAGTAATGATGCTGAAAATTCAGCTTTGATCACAGGAATAAATTACATTTTAAAATATATTCAAATAAAAAAAACTGTTATTTTAAATTGTAAAAATTTTACTGTTAATTTTACTCACTTAAATGCAGTCTTGCATTAACATAAAAAATCTTTACAAATTCCTGGAATTAATTACATTAATATTAAATTTATTTTTATTTATAAAATGTTTTTCTATTTATTTTATTGTGTGTGACCCAAAGTGATTTTTCTAAGGTAACGTTTTCCAAAGAAAACAATTTAAATTTTTTATTTATATATATATATTGCATTTATATATATATATATATATATATACACATTTGTATTTTATAAAACTGTGTGCTTCAAATTTATTTTTAGCAATATTTATGTATTTATTTATTTATTTTATTGTGTGTGACCCAAAGTGATTTTTCTAAGGTAACGTTTTCCAAAGAAAACAATTTCAATTTTTATATATATATATATATATATATATATATACACATTTGTATTTTATAAAACTGTGTGCTTCAAATTTATTTTTAGCAATATTTATGTATTTATTTATTTATTTTATTGTGTGTGACTAAAGGTGATTTTTCATTTAAGGTAACTTTTTTTAAAGAAAAAACTTGTAAAAAATGTAGCATTAATTCTTAGAAAGACTGATGAATTTTCTTTTTAAAAATAAATGAATATTTATATTACTGAATTATGAATATTATTTGGCAAGGATGCATTAAACTGGTCAAAAGCGATAGTAAGGACACTAACAATTATTTAAGTTACTTACAAAACTATTAAAAAAGCATTAAAAATATATGCATGCATGTGTTTGTTTTCTGAGCACAAATTAGCATATTAGAATAATTTCTGAAGGATCATGTGACACTGAAGACTGGAGTAATGATGCTGAAAATTCAGCTTTGATCACAGGAATAAATTATATTTTAAAATATATTCAAATAGAAAACAATTATTTTAAATTGTAATAATTTTTCACAATTTTACTGTGTTTTTGATCAAATAAATGCAGCCTTGGTGAGAGACTAAATGCAAAAACATTTAAAAAAAAGACAAATTACTGGAATTAATTACATAGGGACAGTCAGAAATCGTTTCAAAATATGTTTCCGCAAATTTCTTTAGTATTTTTCTGCACAGTCAGTCACAGACTGACACAGCTGCCAAAAACCTGATTCACCATTGATTCAAAAATAGCTGCTTGTTCTTATTTAATTGTTTTTTTTTGCAAGCAATATTTCCATCTTATTATATTAGATGTTTTACCAGTGGCTCATTATTTTTGGAGGCTCTTAAAAGCATAAAAGCTCCAGAATGATTTGTTACATAGGATTTGTGGCTCAGGTGATTGTTTCAAAAACAGTCGTGTCCAGAACTGAGCGGCCATGAGTGAACACTGCAGATTTAAAACGGCCTATTTCCGCAGGTCCTGCAGCATTGAGATGAATGGTAACGCTAACGGATCGCTTTCTCCAAGCATTACAGACCTCCTTGGGTCTGACAGACCTTTCCTGTCTAAGTGGGCGGTTCTTGGCCAGAACAAGCAGTAAACTGGACCAGACGTACTGCTGCGAGCTAAACGTCTGACTACTGTACGCGTTTAACAGTGAGACGGATCAAGAGGGTCTGGAGCCGAGCCAGAGTCTGAGAGTCACTGTAAACTCAACATACAGGATGCATGGTGAAACTGAGCTGATGAATGAAATACAAAAGAATTAGAGACCCAGCGTTTCATCTGAAGAGCAGCATTAGTTTTATGAATCAACAGAGAGATCAATACTGCTGCCATTGCATTAGAAAGACAGATCTTTCACATGTGATAAATACACAGATGTAAATTTCTAAATACATTTTTAATTTGATAAAATCATGTGCACTAAGGGCATATTGTCTAATTTATCTTTATAAAAACTATTTATTACTAATCTATTTATTTTATTTTGTGTGTCTGAAGGTGATTCTTCATTTAAAATAACTTTTTTAGAGAAAACGACTGTACAATTTATACTTTTTTTTTTTTAGGCCTATTGTCAAATTTATTCTTCAGTTTTTTTGTTTATTTTACTGTCTGACTGAAGGTGATTCTTCATTTAAGAATTTTTTTAAAGAATTTTTTAAATTATTTTTTTATTTACTATTTTTTTTATTTGATAAAATTGCGTGCTCTAAGGGCATATTGTTGAATGTATTTTTATTAATAAAATTGTTTTTTATTTCTTTCTGTTTATTTTTATTGTGTGTGACTGAAGACTGAAGGGCATATTATCAAATTTCTTTTTATTTAATAATTTTTTTCAGTTTATTTTATTGTGTCTGACGGTGATTCTTCATTTAAAATAGCTTTTTTAAAGAAAAAAATGTAAAAAATTTTTAATAAAATATTTTTCATAAAATTTCATAAAATTAAGGGCATATTGTCAAATTTATTTATATTAATACAATTTTATTTATTTAATTTTTTGGCATTTTTTCTGATTATTTTATTGTGTGTGCCTGAAGGTAACTTTTTAAAAAGAAAAAATATTGATTTTTTTTTTTTTTAATAATAATTTACAATTGTGTGCTCTAAGGGCATATTGTTGAATTTATTTTTATTAATAAAATGTTATTTTATTCTGTTTATTTTGTTGTGTGTGACTGAACGTAATTATTTAAGGTAACCTTTTAAAGAAGAGAATTAAACAATTTTATCAAATATTTTTTAATTTAATAAAATTGTGCTTTAAGGGCATATTGTTCAATTTATTATTATCAATAAAATTTTATTTTATTTATTTCTGTTTATTTTTATTGTGCGCGACTGAAGCTGATTATTCATTTATTTTGTTGTGTGTGACCAACAGTGATTCTTTATTTAAGGTCAATTTTTAAAGAAAAATAAGAATAAGGGGGAATAATAATAATAATAATAATAATATTTTATTAATTATATATATTATCGTATATTTTATGTTATTACATTTTATTTAGATATTTATTTTTTATTATTTGTATATATATTTGTATATTATATTTAAGAATTTTGATATTATTTTCATTATTTCTATATTATATTACATTTTAGACTTATGTACATTATAACACAACCTTTGACTTTGGATAAAAGCATCTATGCCTATACATTTCAAGCAGCCAAACAAAGCTTTTTTTAAAAACAATTTGAATCTTGAAAACAATTTGAATTTTTTTGAATCCTTTGCAATCGTTTCTTTCTGTCAAACACTAATTCTGCATTCAGTCTCATGCAATAGCGGTGTGTGTGTGTGTGTGTGTGAGTGACTGTACATGTGACTGGTATGAAGACGGCCGTGACGTTGATTTGATAAAAATAAAGAGTTGATTTTGTGTGGAAGCGTGATGCGTATAAGACTCACTCACTGATACAATCAAATGACACGATCTACATGAGTGAGCCTGTAATGTTTAATTCTCTCTCTCTCTTTCTCTCTCTCTCTCTCTCTCGCTCTCTCTCTCGACAAGCTTTTTCACGAGTTAGATTTGATTTGTTGTGTGTGTGTGTGTGTGTATTAGATTTTATTAAACCTTCTCCCAGTTCCTACATTCATATCACTGTCACTCACATTCCTCAGGCTAAAGAAAGTTATTACTCATCCATCCATCTCTCTCTCTCTCTCTCTCTCTCTCTGTAACAGCTGGTGAAAGAACAAACATTAATTTAAAGCAAGTGATCGTTATCACATTATTCTAATTTTTTATTTGCAACGGCATGTTTTTATACTGATCTAGTGATATGTAATGAAATCTTGATTTTAGAACTTAATTTATTTAAACATTTGTATTATGTTGTAATGTATAGTGGCCCCAAAACTTAATTTACACATATGTCTACAGCTGTGTGTTTTAATGGTGCAGGGTCTTTTCTTTAAACTAACTTTTAATCATCATTTTTGCTCAATGTCTTTCGATCGCTTGGTGTTTCTGTGATTTTTAGTCGATGTATGAAGTCAGTTTCCCTCAGGATCACTCATTATTATATAATGTAATGACCAGACATGTTTTAATGATGACATAATGAGAAAAAATCATCATTTACACACACTTATGTTGTTCTCAAGCTGTATGGGTTTTTTTTTCTTTCAGTGGAATATAAACGATATTTTGTTTTATATGTATATTTTAGAAATGATAGAAATTAATACTTTTATGTAGCAAGGATGCTTAAATTGATCAAAAGTAATTATAAAGACATTTATAATGTTACAAAAGATTTCTGTTTCAGATAAATGCTGTTCTTCTGAACTTTCTATTCATCAAAGAAACCTGAAAAAATTCTACTCATCTGTTTTCAACATAATAATAAATAGCAACAACAACAACAATAATAATATTGTTTTTTGAGCAGCAAATCATAATATTAGAATGATTTCTGAAGGATCATGTGACTGAAGTAAAGATGCTAAAAATTCAGCTTTGAAATCACAGGAATAAATTACATTTTAAAATATATTCAATAGAAAACAGATATTTAAAATAGTAAAACAAAAAATTTTTTTTTGCTATGCTTTGGGGACTTCTTTTAAAAAAACAAAAACTTTTTACTGGTAGTGCATATATATATATATATATATATATATAACATTTAATCTCAGTCATTTAATCTCATATATTTAACAGATTAAACCAATTTTAATTATATTTTAGGCATAATTTCTTTTGTTAATACAACGAATAATAACTTAAATTACAATATGTTAAATCTAATTTTTAAGAATGAAATCCCACTGCAGCTTGAAATAGATTTTCCTCCTTTAAGGACACAGCATGATTCATAATTGATCAATGATCCATAATTGTATAGATGATTGAATGCTTTTTTACAGAAGCTGCTGTGATAATTAGTTTAATGACCCTCTTGAAGCTACAAGGGCACAAAGTACTTTCACAAGAAAAGTTTGTTTGTCTTCTGTTGCAAAGGCAATTACGAGTAAATGCTTTTAGGTTGATTAAAAAGGCTAAAACTGCCTGTTTCTCTAACTAACTGTCACAAGGAAACCTGTTTGAGAATAGTCTCTATTTTCCACAGCTGGCAAACACAACTAAGGCTTTCGGGAAATCACAGGAAAGAGGTAAATGGATCACCAGAAAATGAAATGTGACCCTGGACCACAAAACCAGTCATAAGTACCACGGGTATGTTTGTAGCAATAGCCAAAAATACATTATATGGGTCAAAATGATAAATTTTTCTTTTATGCCAAATATCATTAGGATATTAAGTAAAGATCATGTTCCATGACGATATTTTGTAAATTTCCTACCATAAATATATCAAAACTTAATTTTAATTAGTAATATGCATCGCTAAGAACTGAATCTGGACAGCTTTAAAGGTGATTTTTTGTTTTTTTAAATCTTAATTTTAAAAAAATTGACCCTTCTGGCTGGTTTTGTGGTCCAAGGTCACAAATGTTGTTCCAAATCTGTAAGACTTTTTGTTCTTGTTGTTTGGTTCCCAGTGTTCCTCGAAACATCTTATGTGTTCTACAGAAAAAAGGAAAGTCTTAAATTTTGAAACAAGTGAGTAAATGATGAAAAACTTCACATGTTTGAGTAAACTATCCCTTTAACAAAGCCACATTTCATTCTTGCACAGATAAACGTTTCATTTTGAGACTGTAAATTGCATCATGGTTAAAGTGTTTCTCAAGTAGGATGTCATAGCATTTTATGATCATTAATTAGTGGATTAAACAGTGCAGATTTCTTTCATTTACATTCATTTTTACACATTATTGCCATATATTACTAGTCAAATATTCAGAATAATTAAAATTTGTTCATGATTTTAAAAGACGACTTTTCTGCTCACCAAGGCTGTATTTATTTGATCAAAAATACAGTAAAATCAGTAAAATTGTGAAAAAATATTACAATTTAAAATAACTGTTTTCTACTTGAATATATGTTAAAACGAAATTTTTTTTTGTGATGCAAAGCTGAATTTTCAGCATCATTACTCCAGTCTTCATTGTCACATGATTCTTCAGAAATCATTCTAATATGCTGATTTGCTGCTCAGGAAACATTTATGATTGTTATCAATGTTGAAAACAGTTGTGCTGATTCATATTTTTGTGGAAACCATGATAGATTTTATTTTTTAGGATTAATAGAAAAGTTCAAAAGAACTGCATTTATTTGAAATATGATCTTTTGTAACATTTTAAATGTTCTACTGTTACTTTTAAAAATATAAATTCTTCACTAGTTTTTTACATAAACAGTTCTTTGTAACAATATTTCACAGTATTACTGATTTTACTGTATTTTTCATTAAATAAGTGCATTGGTTCCTTGGTGGTGAGTAAAAGAGATTTCTTTTTTTTAAAAAAATATATAATATATATAAAATATAGATACTGAAATCTTGCAGAGTAAAAGTCTTTCTCTGTCTTTTCTCGTTTGCTGTGCAAAGATTCTTCTACCAAAAACATCAGAAATCAGCCTGAGGGTGTTTTGAGTCCGAGCAACACAATGAAACTTTCAGTACTCCAGTGCTGCGCATCTGCGAGTACACTTTACATCTAAAAATATATGTGAAAAGATCCCAGCAGTCAGTACCAATCTGTGTACAAAACAAACGCTGCGTTTTGTGTTTACTGACGAGGAATCTAGAGCACAAATGCATCTTGGGAAATGTCCGTTCAGTCAGTGGCAGTTAATCAAATTACCCAGCATCTGTCTTCTATCAGATTCCCTCCACGCTGTTCTTTGGTTTAAAAACGGCAGATTTAGAGGAAGTCGGACACTCTGAACTGGATGTTCAGTCTTTACAAACTTCCCAGAATCTCAGTATGAGTAGATTTGACTGATGATCGACATACGTGCGTGTGTGTTTGTGTGTGTGTGTGTGTTATTCAGTAATCGTATTTCTCTAAGTAGCCTTGGGCGCAGAGGTGCAGATAGCAGCCTGTAAATCATCAGTGTAACTTGCGCACACACACACGCACACGCACACACACACACAGAGCATTCAGACAACAGAAGAGAATGACATGCCTATTAGGAGCTTTATGTAGCCCTGAGGCTCACCCACGGCCATGAGACAGAGAGAACGGATCACAGAAGAAAGAGAAAAGTGTGTGCTGTCGAGTGTGTGTATCTATATGTTAGTCGTCTGATCAATAACGCCTCCATTTCAGTGGAATGAAGCGTTTAGTGTCATCAAATACTGAATAGCTCTATTCATTTATGCGCACACACGGACACATGTTTTATTTAAAGCTCATATTTGCTCTGAGTGCTCTAATTTTTTTAGACTGTTCTGTCCTTAAGGTATAACTAAGAATACACTGGGAAAAATGGGTGTAGAAACAATTTTCACTCAAAATCACTAGTAAATTTCACAATTGTGACCCCGGACCACAAAACCAAATATAAGTAGCACGGGTATTTGTGGCAATAGCCAACAATACATCGTATGGGATGCATCGTATATGTAAATGTAAATATTCTTTTATGCCAAAAATCATTAGGATATTAAGTAAAGATCATGTTCCATGAACATATTTTTGTACCGTAAATATATCAAAACTTAATTTTTGATTAGTAACATGCATTGCATTTTCTCAATATTTAGTTTTTTTGCACCCTCAGATTCCAGATTTTCAAACAGTTGTATCTTAACCAAATATTGATAATAATATCCTAACAAACCATACATCAATGGAAATCCTATTTATTCAGCTTTCAGATGATGCATAAATCTCAGTTAAAAAAAAATGTTCCCAAATGACTTTTTGTGGTCCAAGGTCACAATTAATCACAAAGAAATGCCAAGAAACGTGTTTAACATGGAATTTTGAAGTAGAAAGTCTAAAATAGTGTTTTTTTGTAAAACATACTCCAATAATCATTTTATTTCTCCAAAAAATTATTTTTACAGTGTATAGTTCCCATTCCGAGCACAGATATAAAAACACTACTAATTTAACTACTCTCTTATGAATAGAATTGGGAAATATAATTCATTTTAGTGAAACAGTTTGAATGAATTGGATCAAATGAATCACCTAAAGATTCAAATGATTCATTTGAGTCTGCACAGAAATCACTCTTAAGAATATTATAGTGCATGATAATAGGTCACGTCTTCATAATTTTGTGTTTTTGTAGAGTAATGCTGCCGTTTCAAAGTGCGTTTTTCAGCTTTTCTGCTTTTATTAGTTGATTTGGTAACACTTTACAATGCGTCATTTGTTAGCATTAGCTAATGTATAAACTAACATGAACGAACAATGAACAATACATTTATTACACTATTTATGCATCTTTGTTAATGTTAGTTAATAAAAATGCAGTCATTCATTGTTTGTTCATGTTAGTTCACAGCTAATGTTAACAAACACAACTTGTAATTTTAATAATGCATTAGTACATGCTGAAATTAAAATTAACTAAGATAAATAAATGCTGTTCATTCTTAGTTCATGTTAACTAATGTAGTTAACTAACGTTAACTAATGAACCTTATTGTAAAGTGTTACAGTTGATTTCATGTTTAAAAAAATAAAATTTATATATTTCTGATTCTGGAAGTTTCAAGCACTATTTTCCACACACACACAAAGAAATATATTTAAAAAAAAATGGGGCAGTATCCTTTTAAAATGTGCTAATATGCACCATTTAGATAATAATATGTACTTCTAAAGTACTAATTAGTGTACTAATATGTACCATTTAGGGTTAATAAGGTACAAAGATGTACCTTTTGGCTTTTGTACCTTAGGGCTGTGCTCCAGTCACAGCTTTGTGGCTTTTTCTGGCAATACAGCTTGCTTTGAATTCTGTCTGATTGCAGACAGATTTTATTTTGGAAAAGCTGAGCTGTGAGATGTGTGGCATTCACAACCGATTTTACTTTTGTAACACTCTCAGAAAAAAAAAGGTACAAAAGTTTTTACTGGGGTTGTACCCTTTTAAAATGTACTAAAATGTACCATTTAGATACAAATAGAAACACTTCAGGTAATAATATGTACCTTTAAGGTACTAATATGTACCCTTTAGCGGTAAATAGGATACAAATGTATACCTTTTGAAAAGATAGCATTGCAGTGACAGCTTTTGTACCTTTTTTTTTTTTGAGAATGTAGGTTTTGGTGACTGAATAGGAAAGTCATTTTATGTGTTGAGCAAGTTTTAGGCTACATTTTGATCATTGTTTACAAACATTTTGAAATACCAATAGTTTTTACTTTTCTCTTGTTCTGCAAGAGAAAAATGACTTAATACCTCTTTAAAGGCTATACACAAACTGTGCAGGGAGAAATTTCTGGATGTCTGGGTTGTGATATAGCCTGAATAAGAATGATATTATTTCAGTAACTGTAAAAGTATGTATTTTTTATTGAGTTTCATTGTGTCTTGGCACAGGCACTAATAAGAATGTATTTTCTGTTAACAGAGCTGTTTTGAATTCTTTCTGATTCGTGACGATTTATTAATTTTGGAAAATCTGAGATATTGTGGTCTTCACAAATGTTTTTACCTCCGTTGGCCTCAACAGAACAGTAATTTTTAGAGGCGGAGCAATTTTTGTTCAAAGATTATACTTGGAAAAAAGGTACAAAAGCTGTTACTGAGTTGGTATCCTTTGAAAAGGTACTAAGTTTCACCGATTTAAGTACTAAAATGTACCATGTAGGAACAAATAAGGTACAAAGATGCATCTTTTAAAAAGGTACCACAAATGACAATGTTTATACCTTCTTTTTTGACTGCAGCAACATTTTTAGACCACTGAATAAAAATTTATGAAAAAAGTAAAGGTTAAAATTATTTGTTTACACTTGTTTTGCATTGAGTGCTGCTTGCATTCAATAAAAAATGTTGTTAATTTTGTAAAGATAAAATCAGTATATGTGTGCATGTTTGTGTACAATCCTTTTGGGTTTTTAAAATATGTGTTTGCAAAAAAAAATGTGCAAGTGTGTTTAAGTGTGGGTGTGTTGGCTGCAGGGCAATGGCTTTAGTTTAAGAGAGTTAATTGGAGGAATGTTGATACTCACTGACAATGTGTGTGTGTGTGCCTGGGTGTGTTTTTGATTATCTCACACACACTTTTATTCGATATTTATTTTGATCACTATATAGTGTACTGTGCATCTGCAGTGACTTTGGAAGAATTCTAATGACACAGATAAACAGGAACGGAATGAGTCGACGTGTTTACGTGTGTTTGAGCACAAAGAGACAATGCTGGGATGCTGGGATGGTGTGTGTGTGATGGATTGTGCACTGTGTATTGATAAATATGAGAAGGTTGAGTAATCGCCTAAGGAAAGGGCAAATTAACAAACGGATATCATCACCTCTTCTCATTTCTCATCTCTCTCTCTTACACACACACACACACACACACACACACACACAGCAGTGCTGCAGTGACAGTATATAATTTAATATTTGGTTTGTGGCCTGTTCTGTTTAGCCCTGTGAAATAAACACATAAATGATCAAAGCAAGAATTAACAGTGCCAGCTATTTTTCTCCATAATGCAATATTTTCTTTTGCTCAAGAGAAGCAAACACACATTATTATTATCCTATCTATGTGTGTGTGTACCTGCATGTCTCTGGATAAACACAATCTGCAGTTTGCTTTTCAAAATATGTTGGATGCAATTGAATATATATTCACAAAACAGCAGAATTACAGCTAGACAGATGAAATCTCTTTGGATTGTTTATTAGTGTGTTTTATACGTGCATATAACTGCAGATCTCCATGTGACCGGCATTAGAGGAGAAAAAAAGGCACAATGAAAATATTAAATCGTAATTATTATCCAGTAGAACCCCTTACGCTCATATGTGGAAATTAATTAAATATTTCCTTTAGAAAAATATCTCTCCACTCGGCTCAAATTAATATCTTTGGAAATGAGAAAGAAACGCCCGGGGAGCTCTTTCAGTTTAAAGCCTTTTTAAATTGTAATTATTAGTCCTGCATCATGTGTCTAAGCCTGTTTTAAAGCCCATGTGACTGACAGAGCACTTTACATTCAGAAGAAATCAGATACCCTTTACCTGTCTGATCACAAACAGGGCTTTTCTATATATACTTGTCTTTGACTGATGTGAGTTATTAGTCTGATAATTTCACTTACTGTACTACAGTTGCTCTACTAGACTTACCATTGATTTCTAATAGAAGTATAATTGATAGAAGCTGATTATGAAGCTTATATATGACACATCATTCTTAATGCCTTGCATTACACCTTTAATCAGTAATATGTTAGTGTAGAAAACTATAATACCATACATTTTAATACTTACATAATCGTATTTATACCTTTAATAGTATAATGCATTAACATCTGGTTAAACTGCACCAAATTTAATGTGTTATGTTGTGTTTTAAATGTAATCAAAAGCCAGTAATATAATGTAATTCTTTGTTGTTACAAATATAAGTTATTTCTGAATATAAATTTTAATAATAATACATATTTTATCATAATGAGTAGGGATAGACTAATATGTGACCCTGGATTACAAAACCAGTCATATTTTTACATAAATAATCTACATAAATAAGCTTTCCATTGATGTGATACAACTGTTTGAAAATCTGGAATCTGAGGGTACAAAAAAAAATCTAAATATTAAAAAATCGCCTTTAAAGTCTAAATGAAGTTCTTAGCAATGCATATTACTAATCAAAAATTAAGTTTTGATATATTTATGGCAGGAAATTTACAAAATATCCTTATGGAAAATGATCTTTACTTAATATCTTAATTATTTTTGGCATAAAAGAAAAATTGTTAATTTTGACGCATACAAAGTATTTTTTGCTATTGCTGCAAATATACCTGTGCTACTTAAGACTGGTTTTGTGCTCCAGGGTCACATATATCCATGCAAGTTATCATGCTGATATTTTAAGATTTTCTGCATTGCCCACTAACTAATTAACAGATTTGCTAATGTGCATTTTCTATTCTTTCCTATTTTCTTATTTGTGTTTGTATCATATCTTGCTCTCTAGATATTTTTATCAGCATAAGTCAGCATTATAATGTCATCTCAATGTCATCTCCTTAGTATTTGTACATAAATTCTAAATAGTTTTATCACACATACATTTTTGTGCATTTGGATAGAAACTGAAACCTACCATATCAATGTATTAAAATCTTTGTGCACAAGATTATTTTACAGAAAATATAAGCATTAATTATCAAAAATCACATAATGTTTTTGAATGACAAATTGCACTGTCCTAATTAAGGACTAAAATTCAGGACTAAATTAGACTCGAGCTCAGGACTGTTTTGAATCTTGGAGTGTCGTTTAGGCAAAAGCTCGTTTCGTGAGCTGGACAGATGAGAGTGGCGTGAGCCCTATTAGCACGGCTAATTTCACTCAGAGCATGGAGCGCATGAGTCGAAGCTCCTCTCATCTCTCCTCTCCTCAAAAGCCTTTTCTCCGTGGATATTTAAAACTCCCTCCATTTAACCCGTTTCAAACGGCGCTGCCGTCTCACGCTGACCTGAAAGCCAACAATCGATTCCATTTTTCTTTCTCCTTATCTTCTTTTCTCTCTGTGTTTTTTCTTCCTTAGTACCTGAGGCAAAGTCTTATGTAAAAACACATTTATTTTTAATGGATTTTTTAATGAATTTTTTAGCTGGCCTATTAATACAGGCATTAATTATGTTACGGCGGGCAGTGAGAGGAGAGAACGGTTTAATCCCGTCCTGGAGACATATGCTGCCAGCTCATCTAATGCTGGCCAACACACACACACACACACACATGCACATGCACACAATAAGAGAATCATTAGTTATATATAATCACACTTGGTTTTGCACATAGACATTTGTGGTGAAAATAAATATATATATATTTAGAGTTATAAATATGATTATATAAATATCACCTCTATATATACATGTAAGTTTAATAACATTTAAATAAAAAAAAAACCTTGAAATGACTTGTAAAGCCAGTTTGATTATACTTTAAAAAAAAATAGGCAGCAACTGAACTTAAGTTTTTAAGTTAAGTAGTTAAAATGTTAAGCATAAGGCATGCATCAGAAATATAATCTTAAAACATTAATGGCTTATAATACACCTTCAATCATTTGCATGTTATGTACAATACATTGTGATACTTTCATAATCATATTTATGCCTCTAAATGGTATAATGCATTAACAGCTGATTAAATTACACCACATTTCATGTGTTATATTATGTTTTAATGCATTATACCCTGTAGTATTAGAATGCAATTTAAAATGAATGCATGCACACACACCTGTGTTTTAACCTGTGTGCACCACTTTTCATACATAGATTCATAAACACACGAACATGCACACACACACATGCACAGAGCCCTGGGCTGGACACTTAAAAGCCACATGAATAGTGGAAGTTGTGGGATAATCCTGCCAGAGAAGAGAAGCACTCAGAAAGCTCGCCTGCAGGCGACACACACACATACACACACACACACCCTGCAGGTCTGGCCTTGGCCATCTAATGCACCAGGGTGCTGGTGCACAGCGCTTTGGGTGTGTGTGTGTGTGTGTGCCTGTGTGCATGTATTTTACTGCCTAATGTGCCATTATATATCACAAGAAACCTAAGTCATTGTAAGATGGACACGTAACACACACACTCATGCATGCACATACGTCATAGAGCTGAGCTTGGAGTTGTGCGTGGTAAAGGTGTTAATTACTGCTAGTTTGGAATGCTAATTAAATGTTTCAATTAATTATTGTGTTTGTTGCCAAACCCTGCTGTTAATTGGAGGTGGGTGGAAACAGAGAAAGAGCCGTTTGACAGGCTTTCCCAGTGGATGTGAGTGTGTGTGTGTGTGTGTGTGTGTAAGAGAGAGAGAAATCAGCAGCGTGAAGCAACCGTGGAAAGACCTAAAGAAAGACGTGTGTGTATGTGTGTGTGTGTGTGTGTGCCAGAAACATGAAAGACAACAAACACAAAAGATACACAGACAAAAAGAATAAAAGCTGCTTATGCAATGGTGCTTATTTTCCAAAACTAATTAAACTACAGATTTGTCACGAAATATGAATTGTGTAAGAAAAAGCATAAAAGTGCATTATGTGTTGATTCTCTTGAATATGTATTGAAACATAAAAATGTCAGGGGCTAAACAAGCAATTTTTTACATAAAAAATTTTAAATTTGAGAAAAAAAGACTAAGACTATACAAAAAATACTCACTAAAATATATAACATTTAAGTATATATATGATTTAGCACTTAAATAAATAAATGAATTTGGTGTCTGTCTTTCAATATCAACAATATTTATTTATAGTATTAGGGATGTCACAATACTCAATATAATATTGAACCGTTCGGTACGACATCCACGGTTCAATACGCGCTTGTGAATTGCGTTTTTTCAGTTTTGCATTTAAATAATTTCCTTCTTTTATTTCTCTTGAAATTTGCTGTGTGTGCCCGTGATTTCACGTGCTGAGATGAGGAAACGCCTCCCCGTTTATATTTGAAAAAGCAACACTTGCAGAGCATCTTCTTTTCTGATGAAATGCAGTGATAAGCCTTTATAAACTTGCTGTCCAACTAAAGAGAGCATTATAACTTATTTTTACTTCACAGCATCAGTCAAGTGTTTGAAATAACTTCCTTTTGTGATCTGATGCGGCTTCTTATCATAGAATGACGCAGACAATATATTTTATACTGTATGTCGATTAGCAATGGCTTACAAATATACTTAAAGGGGTCATCGGATGCTAAGTTCACTTTTACATGCTGTTTGAACATTAATGTGTGTTGGCAGTGTATGTACAAATCTACCCTATAATGATAAAAATCTGTGCAGTGGTTTTTAATTAATCTGTAAAAATAATATCCCCTTTTTCAAATCGAGCCATTCTCAGATGCCTGTCGTTGTTGCGTCACACCCACAGAGGCCGCTCCCACAATAGTTGATTGACATGAGCTCTTACCTCAGATCAGTTGTAATAGTCCCACCTCCATATTTTGATGCCGGAGCAGGGATGTAAGTTAGTCAAGAATTGAGTGATTGAGGTGTTGTGTTGCTGGATGTAATAATGAACGCAGTGGTCGTCATTTACTCCCGACATCTGAGCCGCTGAAGATGCAGTAGATTACGTTTGTGTGTGAAGGGAATGCGCCTCCCGATCTACATATGTCGACATATCGTCTATGTTTGCGCGAATCATTCATGATTTAGCTTCACTTACAGCAGAAGTGAGTATAATGGTTTTTTTATGAATCTTTGCGATTGCCTTTCCTAATAATGTGCTAGTTAGCAAGTTTAGCAGCTAAACGCAGCTAAATGTGGCTAAAGTAAACAGGCTCGTCACTCCACAGAGAGAAGAGAGGGGCGGGCAGAGCTCATTTGCATTTAAAGCAGCCTCAACCAGAACCAGAATTTGCAACGCTGGTAAAAAGGGTGTTGTTTCACACTACTGAGAATTTTTAACCAAAGTATATTATTAGACTTTTCATTAAGACCCTAAAGAATCATATCAACTTGTGGAAACTGGGCATCCGATGACCCCTTTAAGAGATTTCCTAGCTGGAACGTCATCAGTGTTATCTCTTTGACGCATATGTGGATTTTCTGCACGAGGGCGCCCTCTGGCATCCAGTATGAATGAAACCCATCCTATTTTGCATAAATATTTGAAAAATAATACCTCTCTCAAAAGTAATATTAAGCAGACATCCACGCTTTTTCCAGTGTACAGAGGTTTACAGGAGTATTTAGTTAATTCGATTTTTTAAAAAAAACACACACACACTGATATGGCAAGCTATCAGAACCGAACCGAACCGAAAACCGTGGTTAAAAACCCAGGTACGTATTGAACCGTGGACTAACTGTATTATCTCAAATCAAATAAAACAAAATTTTTGTAAGTATGTTTGGAGTATGTTTCACAAGAAACATTAAAATTAGTTATTCTAATTTTAAATTTCAGATTTCATTCAGTGTGTTTCTTGCTGTTTATTTGTAATTGTGAAATTTACTAGCAATTTTTACATTCAAAATTAAAAATTAAATAAGAAGGAGTAAGACTATACAAAAACTAAACTAAAATATGTAATATTTAACTACATATAATATTTAGCACTTAAATAAATAAATACATTTGTAGTGAATCTTGAATATATAAATATTGCCATATTTATATATTCAAGATGTATAAATATGTAATTTATTTTAATAATGTAATTTCCAGTTTGCTCCGCAATATATATATATAGCAATATAGCAATTTATATATATATATATATATACACAGATATACATATTGATATATTATGTAGAATACATAGCTCTGATCTAACTCTCCTACTTTTTGTGCTTTGTAATAATTTTCAGCACATCTTTTTGTCCTACAGCTCAATCTCTAGTTCATTCGTTCATTACTCACTCATTTACCTCATTTATCTCCATTTATGAGACAAAGGCCACTGTGTTGAGAGCGAGCTCATCTGTCATTTACACCAGTTATTTGTTCTTAAACATTTTAAATAGACGGTGATGCATGCGTGCGTTTGAGAACGAGAGACAGACAGAGAGAGACCGGGAGAGTAAATCTGTCACGGTGATGGACACATCGACTATCTGAATATGTAAATGAGCTGCTGCTGGAGCTCTGTTAATCCCGCCCCCTGGGCTATTTCCTGTCTGGATCAGGAAGTAAGGGAAAAAAATGAAACTCATGATCAGCAGTTATTCTACTGCCACACACACACACAGAGTTCATAAATATGCATTTACTTTGGTATCACACTTTGGCCAAAAAAAGTGTACTGTGCTTGTGTTAAAAAAAAAAAGAGGCTGTGTTATTTTGACACACGAGTGAAGATTAAATTCTGTCTCTCTGTCTGTCTGTCATTCCCTGTCTGCTCCTCTCTCGCGCTCATATTTATACACACACCGTGAAATCTGCTCAGATCAATGCATCTCTTGTCATCTCTCTGCCTTTGACGGTTCTCTGGAATAAAATAGCGTACAGTGTACACTGAATATTTCTACTGTTTTTAAAAATAGTGTGTGAAACAGTACCGATTATATATTGATAAACAGTATGTTCTCTGTTGTCACATGATTTCAGCTCATAGAGGTCTACTATAGCTATGTAAAGCTCTCTGTTAGCATTCCCATTCATCTCAATGGCAGTTTCTGAGCTGGCATATATGGCAGAAATAGTAAGAATGGTGTAATAGTATGCTATTTCGACTATCCTTTTTCAACAGCACTCCAAAAAAAGGAGAATCAGACATCTGTCAAACATCTAATAACATAATGAAATACTAGTGATTTCTACTTTTAAATGGCCATGAATGTAAAATAGAGGTCATTTTTGCACCCGGACGGTGTAACAAAACCATTTTTTGCTCCACTTTGTGTTAAAACATCAAACAACATATTATTTTCATTATCAAAAGTAATGATTGTTATCAAACCGCTTTCCCAAACACTTGGGATGCTTAAACCAGTGTAATTTAATTTAATTTAATTTAAATTTAATTTAATTTTATTTTCATCACCAAAAGTAATGACTGTTATCAAACAGCTTTCCCAAACACTCGGGATGCTCAAACCAGTGTTATTTTTTCTTTATTTTATTTTATTGATATATTATTTTATTTTATTTTATTTTCATCACCAAAAGTAAGGACTGTTATCAAACAGTTTTCCCAAACACTCGGGATCCTCAAACAAATGTTTTTATTTTATTTTATTTTATTTTATTTTATTTTATTTTATTTTATTTTATTTGATTTGATTTGATTTGATTTGATTTTATTTTTATCACCAAACGTAATGACTGGTATCAGACAGCTCTCCCAAACACCCAGGATGCTGAATCCAGTTTTTTAAATTAAATTAATTTAATTAAATTAAATTAAATTAAATTAAATTAAATTAAATTAAATTAAAATTAAAATTAAAATTAAAATTAAAATTAATTTAATTTAATTTAATTTTCAATTTATTTTCATCACCAAAAGTAAAGTAAATTATTTTTATTTTCTGTTTTCATTTTAGTTTTAGTTCAAATTTGAGTAATTTTGTTGAGTGTATTTGTCATTTTTATTAATTTTTATTTTATTTTATTAGGTTTTTGATGTCTATACCGTAGAGTATATATATATATGTAAATGAGAATTTATGTAATGTAAATGAGAAATTTTAAATATTTTATCTCATTTCAGATAATGTTTATTTATGGTTTTAGTTCTATTTTTTTTTTTTAAACCTGGTTTAAAGCTACTCCACATTAGTTTCCTTGTGCAGACTGAAATTATTTGTTGAACATTTTAAAACTCAATCCTACATATTAAAGAACTGTTTAAAATTGAGGTTTTATGTATTTATTCGCGACTAGTGACGGGATATGTTTTTTTTTTTTTTTTTTCAGCTGTATTGCTCCAGGATAACCTACAGCAGGTCCCTCACGTTACAGTAGTCATAGTAATGATAACAATACGCCGCGGGTGCCGTTCAAATAAAAGAAATAAACACAGATGAGATGACAGGCGAGAATCTGAAGTGACTGGCAAATGACGGAGAAGCGGAATGTGAGTTTTTCTAAGATCCGCTGTGTGTGTTTGATCTTTAATCACATTAATCATTTTCATTAATGTGCTGAAAATCAGTCTGTCATGATCTTCACCGACTGTCATTCACACACACACACACACACACACACACAACTTCAGCCAGGTTTCTTCTGCGTCTCATCATACTGTTGAGGATCAAAACAGCACACCTGCGGCAATTATCTCTACTACTGTATGTGTGTGTGTGTGTGTGTGTGTGTGTGTAGGTTTGACTGTCTTTGTTCTTTCAAATCCTGACATGACGTTCACCCTAAGGGAGAAGATCCAAGTCTGAGAAATTCCTAAGCCAAGCACTTCACACACACACACACACACACACACACACACAGGCAACAACATTCACAACTAGTCGAGGTAAAAAAGAAATCTCGACGTAAGCACTTCCATAATGCAGGAGCTTGTACTTTACACAATCCATTTTGCCCTCGAAAAACAAAAGCAAAAGAAACTATAATTGGAAAAGAAATGTAGAGGTAACGGATGCTTTGAAGTCATTCTATAACAAAAAAGAAGAGAAAAATGAAGGTGCGTCCTCATTAATATAGCGATTCAATGACTGCAGCCCTGTTCTCCACAAACTCACCCAAAAGAAGCTCACTTTGTCACTTTATGATCAGCTAGAAATCATTTGACCTCTTAAGTAAATACAATGCAAATGTTTGACTATTACTCAACAAGGGCGACTGGTTAAATTGCTGGTGACTGTTATATTTCAGTATGTTTTATGCATGTCAGTCATTTGTAAAAAGCTGCCAGCGATCTTTGGCAGACTGTTTAAAACACACACTGATTAATCATTACTCTCTTTAATCATTATGATTAATTAAAAGTATCACTTTCCTTTTCTGTACGCCTGGAGAAAGATCTCTGAACAATCTGAACTTGTGTAAATCTTGAGAAAAGAATAATTTGTAACTCAAAAACATTTGTTTCTATCATTAAAGCAGGTTTAACTCCACACCCAGTCTATCCCGCGCCAGGTACTATTATGCTTTTTCACTTTTTGAATTTTAGTCAGTGTGTGGTGTGTATCTTTGGGCATAAAAAAAGATCTACATAGTTACAAATCTTAAAGTCTGCTCCAAAGGGAGATATTTCGTTTTTAAAAAATCTCTTTTCAAGAACTACAACAAGTGGCTCCTTTGGACTACAGCGTTTGTTTTCCGCATGCAGTGACGTCATAATGTGGTCCATTAGAATATCATTAAAATAAATCCCGCCTATGGAAATTCAAATTTTTTGGGGGGTGGGTAGGGACGAGGTGGAGGATTAGCCTAACTTTAGCGATGTAGCGCGGAGAGTCGCTTCAACGAGCCGCAGCGTGGCGGATATAAACGCAAGCATTGACTAGAGCGGCCACTTCAGAGCAGTAACGCGCCGCAGACGTGTGCAGTACAGGGGGTCAAAACACATGCTGAAGCCACGACCTACTCCGGCTGCCGCGTCGGAGCCGTAACGCGCCGCAGAAGTGTGCAGTGTGTGGTAAGAGATTTATTCATTGTACAGTGTAGATAGCTTCACTTATAACATGAGTGTTTTTTAATATGCATAAACTTGCACTAGAATAGGCTAATCAGTGATGATGTTCTTTGATAATGTTAGGCTGCTTTTAGCCTTATGTTGGAGCTAGTACGTAAATAATTAATAATTAAATAAATTAGTCACCAGGCTGACGATAGGACCCAACCCTACTGTAGCGTATTATTTACTCCCCCTTCATGCATCCTAGGTGTTTATGACTTCCTTCTTTCAGAAGAATGCAATCAGAGTTATATTAAAGTTTATCCTGGCACTCCCAAGCTTTAGAACGACATAGACGGGTGTTTCTTTTCATCAGTCCAAAACAAGTCCAATAATATGCATCCATCCATAATAAAAAGTGCCTCACACGGCTCCGGGGGGTTAATAAAGGCCTCCTGTAGTGAATCAATGCGTTTTTGTAAGAGAAATATCCATATTTAATACGTAAGAATCACTTTAATCTAGCTTGCGCTAACAGAACTTGCTTCTTTAACAAGGGGCGTGGCAGTACTGAAACGCCGTCTAAGCTGTTCACCAATTGCAACGCAGTGGGACAGCTAACCAATCACAACACATTTCGTTTTTCGGTGGGCAGGCCTTCATTAAACCCGGAACTAATCGAGCCATTTGTGCCAAGCTGTGAGAAATGTATTGTAATAATGTTTTTTATTGTAAAAAAGTTTTTTTGGACCACCAAGCATGTTCTACACTGTAAAAAACAATTTGTTGAGTCAACTTAAAATAATTTGTAACCTGGCTGCCTTCAAATTTTAAGTTCAGTCAACTCAAAAAAATGTTTATTCAACTTGAAATGTTAAATTATACTAAGTGACAACTAGATATTTGAGTTGAATCAACTTAAAATTTTAAGGCAGCTGGGTTACCCATCTGTTAAGTTTAGCAAACACAAATATCTAAGTTGTTACTTAGTACAACTTAACATTTCAAGTTAACGAAACTTATTTTAGTTGAGGCAGCAGGGTAACAAATTATTTTAAGCTGACTCAACAAATTGTATTTTCTTATTTTTTTTACAGTGTAGTACACCCCCAAAACAAAATCAAGACTTCGTAAAAGAGCATAATAGGACCTCTTTAAAGGAAACCGAGATATACTCTCCTAAATGTGCTGTCCATAAATCCTATTATGAATTCATTATGCACATCGGTTCTTATTGTGGTTGTCGCTTCTCTCATCTGCATTTTTGTGTCAGGATGTTTGTATGAATCTCTATTAAACTCAAATGTTTTCCACAGCAAATATTTAAATTCAACAATCAAACATGTTCTACATTTGATAAACACACGCATTAGTTCACAGCACTGCATTAGATTTTCCCTCCAGGAGTGGTTGCAGTGCCCTGGATGCACATTAGCTTTTGACGTTTGCTTCCCTCATGTAAAAGTTCTTTATAATCTACTCTACTTTTAATAATTGCAATCACATAACATAACTGCTACTAAATACAGTCTATCCCTGGTGTCCTGCCGATCTTGATTGCGCTGGATGCATTAAAGTGATTTGTTTGTTTACATGTTTAGCATGCAACTCTACTTATCCTCAGACCCTTAGATGAAGCTGCACTTTCAGTTACTTGAACTATTATGTATTGTTTGTAGCAGAAGCTAAGCCAATTTAAAAAGTGGACAGACATGTTGCTTTGGAAAATGTTAATTTCCAGGACAGAAAACTGCTATGGCATTGCAAAAAAGTCAAATTTTACCTGTGAGTGTGGATGTAAGTTTGCAGTCTGTATTGAAAATGATGTAGTAAAAAGGCTACATAATGGCAAAAAAGCCATCGGAAATAAGATCGTAGATGCTTAGGTTCTTTTTAGATCGTAGGTTCTTTTTAGTGACTCAGAAAACATACAGTTGAGGTCAAAAGTTTGCATCCCCCTTTCAGAATCATTAAAAATGTTAATTATTTTACCAAAATAAGAGGGATCATACAAAATGCATGTTATTAATTATTTTGTACTGACCTGAATAAGATATTTCACATAAAAGATGTTTACATATAGTCAACAAGAGACAATAATAGTTGGATTTATAAAAATGATGCAGTTCAAAAGTTTACATACACTTGATTCTTAATACTATGTTGTTACCTGAATGACCCACAGCTGTGTTTTTATGTTTAGTGATAGTTGTTCAGGAGTCCCTTGTTTGTCCTGACTGCCTGCTGTTCTTGAGAAAAACCCTTCAGGTTCCACAAATTCTTTGGTTTGCCAGCATTTTTGTGTATTTGAACCCTTTCCAACAATAACTGTATGATTTTGAGATCCATTTTATCACACTGAGGACAACTGAGGGACTCATATGCCACTATTACAGAAGGTTCAAACACTCACTGATGCTCCAGAAGAAAAAATTATGCATTAAGAGCCAGGGGGTGAAAACTTTTGAATAGAATCATTTTTTTTTTTTTTTTTCATTTAGTACTGCCCTTCAGAAGCTACAGAAGATACTTACATGTTTCCCAGAAGACACAATAGGTTAAATTTACCCTGATCTACAAATTCAAAAAGTTTTAACCCCCCGGGTGAAAACCTTAATGCATTGTGTTTCTTTCTGGAGCATTAGTGAGCATTTGAACCTTCTGTAATAGTTGCATACGAGTCCCTCAGTTGTCCTCAGTGTGAAAAAATGGATCTCACAATCATACAGTCATTGTTGGAAAAGGTTAATATGCACAAAAATGCTGAAAAACCGAAGAATTTGTGGGACCTGAAGGATGTTCCTGAAGAACAGCAGGCAGCTTAACTCAGGACAAACAAGGGACTGTTGAACAACTATCACTAAACAAAAAACACAGCTGTGGATCATTCAGGTAACAACACAGTTTTAAGAATCAAGTGTATGTTTTGAACCAGGTCATTTTTATAAATTCAGCTATTATTGTCTCTTGTGGACTATATGTAAACATCCTTTATGTGAAAAATCTTATTTAGGTCTGTACTAAATAAACAATAACATGCATTTTGTATGATTCCCCTTATTTTGGTAAAATAATTAACATTTTTTTAATGATTCTGAAAGGGGGATGCAAACGTTTGATCTCAATTGTACGGTGCAACCAGTGTACCAGTCTGATTCACAGACAAGTGACTCCTATGAGCTGGTTCTTATTAGTGAATCAAAAACCATACAGCGTGACTAGAGTAGTATGATTCCTAAACGAATGACTGTTATGAGTCGCCCCTTTTTAAAGGATGATTTTTGAGTCGACTCTTTTTTTTGTGAGTTGAAAAATATAAGCGCAACTAGCATAGCCTGACTGATGAACAAATGACTCTTATGAGATGATTCTTTTAATGAATAGCTCAAATGAATGCGTTACCCATTTGAATCAGTCTGATGAATCCTTCACTGAACTGAACTCACTGGACCAGTTACTCATCATCTGATTCACTTAGTATTGAAACTTGAAATGAATGACATTTTGTCTCCTCATTGTGACAATATGCAGTTTTTGTAATAAATAAAATAATACATTAGTCCTATGGTTTACTTTAAGTTCATCCACCTACATATTAAATTAGACATTTAAGTAACACATTTCATGGAGGAACAAAGATATTATCTGCTTTTAAACATCTACAGTGTTTATTGTAAATACTGTAAATACACTTCAAGACCAATTTAAACTACTGTCTGGTAATTGACGGGATGCAGTAGTGTGTTCATAAAAAATAAGGCAGACTATTCCTTATAACTGTGTATAATGGCTGAATCACTCCTATTTGCTGTCATAACTCATTCAATACTCAATATAGCAGCAAATTTTTATTGCAAGTTGATCAGACCAGTAGACAGTTGGTCATAAGATCTGATAGCCATGTGTGTGTGTGTGTGTTTCTCTCATGAATGAGGAATGTTTATGGGGGAAGACGGTTCAGATCTAAATCCCCTGAGTTTAGACAGGACCCCAGATCAGACAAACTAACCCACTCACACACACACTCCCTCAGGACACATAGCATTCAAACCACCTGTGGTCACTGCTCCTTTCACCCTGCAGCCACCTTTTAATGAAGCCCTGCTGAGGTGCATTCTGGGAGCATTCAGAAGACATGTTCTGTGTGCCAGCCAATCATGAGCATATCAAAGCTGACAGTGTGATCTGATTGGCTATAAATATGTAATCATGTGAATGAATGCATGACTGTATGTGTCTTTTTCTAAATAGAGAAAAAGAGTGTATGTGTGGGTTTGTGCACAATTATTAATCTGAAATTAGTTTTGATCTTACTGTCTTAATATTAATAAGATTATTAAATACTATTTTTTATTGTTAATGTTAGTTAATGCAGTACTAATGCATTTTTTGTTTTGTAAAATGTTTTATATTTATACATTATTATAGTTAACTATATAAAACTAAAACCATCAACTATTTTTTTAAATTAAAACCATTAAAATATATTTAAACATATTGGAACATATTTAAAATATTTCAAAAGTATATTATATATTAGTTTAACTTCAAATACTAAAATAACTTAAACTAAAACTAAAACTGAAATAAAAAAATAAGCTATATTTCATAATTAAATAGAACTATATATATATATATATATATTTTTTTTTTTTTTTTAAATACTAATAAAAATTACAAAAATTCAACAAAATTTAAAATGAAAATAGGAAAATTATTATATTATTGATCGATTATTGACATATAATAGTACTGATGCATTTTTTGTAAAATGTTGTGACATTATTATAGTTAACTAAAACCATTCATTTTTTAATTAAAACCATTAAAACATTTAAACATAATTATTTAAAATATTATAAAAGTATATTTATTACCTAAACTGTTGCCTTTGGCATTGTTGATGTACTGTTTCCTATTTAATACTGTGCAGCCGCCTTGTCACAATTCTGTATTGTTAAAGGTGGTATATAAATAAAGGTGACTTGACTTGACTTGACTATTTCACACACACACACACACACACACACATATATATATATAGTTTTTTATTTTAGTTTTACTTTAAATACTAAAATAAAAAAGTATTTTTATGTTTATCTAAAATAAAAACAAGTATTTTTTTAAAAGTGTTATTATTATTATAGTTACTTATTAATAAAGTAAATAAAAAGTAAAATTAAATAAATTAAATATTAATTATTAAAACTACTGAAACATATTTAAACATATTTTAAAAAGTGACTAAAATCTTTTTTTACATGCATAAAATATGAAATCAAAATTACCTCCAGTTGCCGAGGCATAATTTGTCTTTTTTTAGATTAACTTTGAATACTAATATAACTAAAACTAAAACTGAAATAAAAAGAAGAATAAGAGTTATATTTTATAAAAAAAACTATGTAGAACTATATATTTAAAAAAGATACTAATAAAAATGACAAAAAACAACAAAATTTAAAATGAAAATTTTAAAAATATAATATTATCTATATATTATTGACATATAATAGTATATCAATGATAGTAAATGATACTAAATCACAGACAGTTATGTGACAGGCATGATTCTGCATACTCATTCATTTCAATGATATCTGCAAACGAATACTGTCCTAAAACTGTGACATCACAGCAAATATACGATTGGCTTATAAAGTGCACGTGATTCAAGATGAATCTCTGATTGACTTTATCTAAAACTATTTTAAATAAACATTCTAATTCTTGCATAATTGCAGTGAAATATTCTAAATGGACACATTATTTATAGAAGTTAAAAACAGAAACGGCCTTTTGTGGGTTAATCGATACAGAAAATGTGTCTCATTTTCTAAAAGAATAATTCTAACAGAATTCCTTTTGTCTTTCTACCATTAAAAAGCTATGCCATCAGAGATTTCAGTCCTGAGAAACATCTGCATGAGTAATTCTGTTGAATTCATGAGCTACACACAGCTAGACTTCAATGACAGCAGAGTGCAAAAGAACGGAGAGGAGAGGGAATACAGCAAAATAAACCCCACGCTGGAACCAAAAGCGTCCCCGCACAGACCAGTTCTCATTCAGAGGTGGCGAAACGGCAGGAACGTTGACCGTTCCTCTTGTTTCACACGTCGACAAACTAGTGTTGACATCTATCGCTTTAAGAAAACAGGAAGAGAAATAAAAAAAGACTTTAGCAGCAAAAACTAATAATTGCAAAGCAGCCAATTAAATGGAGAGAAGGAGATGAAACCGTCTTATTTCCCCTGGTGAAACGCGCTTCTGCGAGCACATGAAAAGAAAAGAGGAAAATATAATTCCAGAAGCTGACAGAACTCATTGTTCGTGGAATTTTAAATTCAAAAAAGTTAATAAAGCAGCGGAGGAAGATGAAGAGAATTTGCATTTCTCAGATTAACAGCCTGTACAGCAGCAAAGGAGATCCACGTCGCCCCAGGTCATCATTTAAGAAACCTTTGCATATTTTATTTAAAAGTGGGCTTGGGTTGGCGGGGTAATAAGACAGACAGATAATGATTGGAAGGTCGGCCCTGCAGGGCACGTGAGAACACACACACACACACACGCATGCACACAGGCGAGGAAAGCGCAAATAGTTCTCCATAAGGAGGCCGCATCATAGATTACACTAATTACACACTGATCATTTATGAAACGTTTTCCAAAGGTTTTATTATTGTTATTGTTGTTTGTTGCTGTTATTGCATTCGTTATTGCGTGTGTGTGTGTGTGTGTGTGTGTGTGTGTGGTGCTAATGTGTAGCTTGGAGGTTTCTCCATTGCTCATATCGCGTGTTGCTCATGTTGTAATGAGAAGAAAAATAATCTCGCACTTGTAATCAGATTTTCGTTGTTTACGTGTTTGTTCGGAATGACCACAAATGTGTAATTAGAACAGCATTAATTTGTTTGTGCCGCAAATTATTAAAGCTGGAAGTTTTTGAAGCAATAAGTGCAAAAAAATAAAAAAAATAAAACAGTGTTCACTGTGTGATGTGTTGAAACAAGAAAAACTTGGATGGATGAGAGGAAAAGAGTGACAGAAGGACAAGTAGAACTGCTGTTCGCAAACCAGCATAACAAGGTCTGCCATTCTAAGTTGGGTTAAACTGGTCCTGATCAGTTAAAAAGGGCCTAAAACCCCTCTAAAACCCATAAAACCCTCACAGCTGAAACCACCAATTAAGCCTTATTCGGACGGGACTAGTTTTCTAAACTACGTTTGAGTTTCTATTCTTATGTATCATGTATCAATTCAGACAGGACTAACATCTCCGTGTTTATTACAGAGTTGGGAAGGTCTGTTTTGTACATCTGGGTGTTGCAGAGATCACGCACTCATGCATGCATTGCTTATAGTCAGATTGATTACCATAGTATAAACACAGTTTACAAATACCATGGTGAAGCTGTATGGCTAGTATAGCAAAACAATGGTTAATGTGTGGTTACTGTAGTTTAACTATTTTATTTATTTGTAGTAAAACAATGTTTAATTTGTAATATTCATAAATGTACATATGCAATTAAAACATTATGTAACATTAATGAGCGCAGAAATGAACGCGAGTAATCTTACCTGACGCTGATATTACAGCAGTTACCGTGATCTGGCTCTTGATTTTATTATTGTTATTTTTTATTTCTTTGCTGAGAGGAAAACATATCAAAAATGTGCACGGTAAGAGCATCTTCGGTAATTCGGGTTGGCCAAAACACACAAGGAAATGTGTTGTGAAAAAAATACAATCACAGACATTCGCATCCGGACAGGATTAGTTTCCTCAGAGGATCACTGAGTTTGCCAAAAAACAGTAGGTAATTTGCTCTGGAATTATTACAGAGGTTGTGTGAGAAAAACACAGACAGGATTAAAATCGCAAAGTATGTCTGTGAAACACAAATTTCTCTAACGACCCCCTGTAAAACTAGTCCCGTCCGAATAGGGCTTTAGGCTGGTTTCAGAAGGTTTTATTTAATCAATAAACTTCAGTGTTGCTGTGTGTGTGTGTGTTTGTGTGTGTTAGATCTTGTTTAACCCAACAAATCATCCACTAACAGGAAATCAAACACAACATCCTCATTACACACAACGACTGAACTGGAAATTGAACATACTAACATCATTTACATAAACACTTTAACACACAGCTTTTCCTATTAGTTTAATTTAGGTTAATCCAAGTCTGAATTAAACTACATTTTACAAAGGAATTCTGTGCTACTTTCTTATGCATAAAAATGTCATTGCTAAGGTGTTTTTATCTCATTGATATGCAGTTGCTAGGGTGTTGTTGTTGTTGGTTGCTAGGGAGTCGCTTTGTTGTTGCAAAATGGTTCTCTGTGTTTTAGAACATTGCTATGCACTTGCTAGGATGCTGGTGGTAGTTGCTAGGGAGTTGCTTTTGTAGTTGCTAAGGTGTTCTGTATGTTTATCTCATTGCCATGCAGTTGCTAGGGTGTTGTTGGTGGTTGCTAGGGAGTTGCTTTGTTGTTGCTACAGGATTCAGTGTGGTTTTGTAGTTTGTTGCTATGCAGTTGCTAGGGTGTTGTTGGTGGTTGCTAGGGAGTTGTTTTTATAGTTGTTAAGATGTTCTGTAAGGATTTTAGCTCACTGCCATGCAATTGCTAGGGTGCTGTTGGTGGTTGCTAGGGAGTTGCTTTGTTGTTGCTAAAAGGTTGTGTGTTTTAAAACATTGCTATGCAGTTGCTAGGGTGTTGTTGGTTGCTAGGGAGTTGATTTTGTAGTTGCCAAGGTGCTGTAGGGTTTTTAGCTCACTGTGTGCAGTTGCTAGGGTGTTGTTCGTTGCTAGGGGGTTACTTTTGTAGTGTTCTGTATGGTTTTTAGCTCATCGTCATGCAGTTGCTAGGGTGTTGTTGGTGGTTGCTAGGGAGTTGCTTTGTTGCTGCTACAGGATTTAGTGTGGTTTTGTAGCTTGTTGCTATGCAGTTGCTAGGGTGTTGTTGTTGGTGGTTGCTAGGGAGTTGTTTTTGTAGTTGTTAAGGTGTTCTGTAAGGATTTTAGCTCATTGCCATGCAGTTGCTAGGGTGTTGTTGGTGCTTGGTAGGGAGTTGCTTTGTTGTTGCTACAGGATTCAGTGAGGTTTTGTAGATTGTTGCTATGCAGTTGCTAGGGTGTTGTTGGTTGTCAAGCCATTCTCAGATGCCTGTCAGTGTGAGGCCGCTCCCGCGATAGTTGATTGACATGAGCGTTTTACCTTAGACCAGTTGTCTCAGTCCAACCTCTATTGTTTCGATGCCGGAGCAGGGATGTAAGTTAGACAATAATATCTCCAACTGAGCAATTGAGGTGTTGTTTTGCTGGATGTAATAATGAACATAGTGGTCGTCATTTACTCCCGACATCTGAGCCGCTGAAGATGCAGTGGATTACGTTTGTTTGTGAAGGGAATGCGGCTCCTGTTTTACATATATCCGTCTATGTCCAGCTTCACTTACAGCAGAAGTGAGTATAAGGGTTTTTTTAATCTTTGTGATCGCCTTTCCTAATAACTTACTAGTTAGCAAGTTTAGCGGGTAAACGCAGATAAAGTAAACAGGCTCGTCACTCCACAGAGAGAAGAGAGGGGCGGGGCGAGCAGAGCTCATTTGCATTTAAAGGAACAATCCCCACAGAATGAGATGATATTTGCAGAGCTCATTTTGACAAGGTAAAAAGGGTGTTTTACACAACCATTGAGAATTTTTAACCAAAGTATATTATACATTTTTTATTAAAACCCCAAAGAATCATATTAACTTGTGGAAAATGGGCATCTGATGACCTCTTTAAGAAAAATTAATGGTCTGCTTTCTACAACTTTCACTTTGGAGCAAAAATCTGACTTTAAACTCGAAAGAAATAAAGATTTGACGTTTAAAGTGATAATTATCGTGATTTTTTTTTGGCCATATCGCCCAGCCCTAGTTGTTGCTAAAGGGTTGTGTGTTTTAGAACATTGCTATGCACTTGTTAAGGTGTTGGTGGTTGCTTACTGTCTCATATCAAAAAAATCCCACTTGATTTTTCTGGTCTCTAGATATGGATTATATCAATACAAATCTATCAGACATTTTGCCCATTTAATCATCCACAATGTGAAAATCCAGTTTGATCCTTTAAAAAAAAGTCATAGCGCACCTACCTCTTTTAAGAAGTTTAGCATGCAGAAGTTTCTTATGAAGGGTCAGGGGTTTATTCAAATCTGTAAACCACACATATGAGAAACAGTAATTATTACCAAGCGAGAAGAGTTTAAAAACCACCTTACACTGCAGGTTGAAATCTTCGCAGTGCCATACGAGGTGCCTAAAATATTGTGTTGTACATTACAGTTCTGAATTATTCCATTTGGCTTTGTAGAATCTAAAGCTCATACTCATCTCACACACACACACACACACACTGTAGCCATCCTTGACCTTAACCAGGCCTGCAGGGTTCGGACGGAACATTACAACAACGTTTTATGAATTATTCATTGATTCACTCTGTCCTAGCTCTCTCTTTCTTTTTCTTTCTTTCTCGCTGTCTCCCACACTCTCTCTTTCTCACTCGCTCTGGGCTAGTAGAGTTTGAGTGTGTTTTGACCGGTGCTCTGATACGGTGATACTCGCACCCGCAGCAGGTAGTTTGTCCTCCTCCGTGCGGCACAATTCCCTTTAGACCCTGATTAGGGCTCTTAATAGCTGCTTTCATGACAAAAAATATAAATAAAGGTTAATTATAACTCTACCACACTCCAGTGTGTGCTAGAGAGAGAATGGCTGTTGGAATAGCATACTACCATACTACACCTGCTATTGTTGCCGTGTATAGCATGCATACTGTGCATAATATGCTTATTTTATGTATGCATCAACACCCTGTTACAATTGCTGAAATGTACACAATGCAATGCACTCGGTGTGCATTTTCAGATGTGCACATTAAATATTTTCCTTATATATATATATATATATATATGCAAAATTTTGTTTTTATTCAGTACACAGTACATTTGTTTTGTTAGTTTTGTTTTGTTGTCATAGTTTGAAGAAGACAGAGTTGTTGAACTACTTACAATATTAAAATGTTTAAATATCATCAAAAACCCAAATTGCAAAAAATACAAAATTATTACTGTCTCGAAACAGTCCATAGAATCATTATCAGAGAGCAGCATTGCATTATGGGAGATAATCAGCACTGACCAGAGGGCAGAACCGCCAATCCAAGGATTAAACTCTGCCAGAACCTGACCTTCCTCGCAGCTAAACACACACTTTAACACATGCAGACGGGCTGCACACACACGCACACATGCAGTTTGAATCATAGTGTGTGTCAGAATTTCTTCCTTTTCTCTCTTTTCCTTTATCTGTTCTCTTTCTCTGTTCTGCTTCTACATATTTTGTGTTGTCTTTCTCTTCTTCTCGCTTAATTTAAAAGTCAGTTCTCTCATTAAACCTGCCAAGAAGGTTTCCAGGTCATAATTCACCACAAAATCAAAAAGAAAGAATCATAATCATCATTTACTCTATCCTATGTCATTCCAAACCTGCATTATTTTGAGAAGATATTTATCAAATTTTCCATAACCAATAAATCGGATGGAAAACAGGGGCCGTCAAGATCTGAAAAATAAAAAAAACAGCATCAGAAAAGCATAAGGAAAGATAGTAAAATATAAGCTATTAGTCAGCGAAATTCTGCTATTTTAAACTATTTTAAAGAAAAGAGCATCTCAAACATTTTCTCTAAAAAATCCTTTCGCGTTCCATGGAAGAAAGCCATGAGGGTGAGTAAATAATAACAGAATTTTCATTTTTGCATGAATAATTCCCACTCCAATTTGCATTACCTAAATGCAAAAAAGAAATCATTCTCATTACTTCAATGCAAAAATAATAATATTTAAATTGCAAATTATTTATGCATCACAGTAATATTTGTAGTAATTTATGCTGATTTAAATATGAAAATATTGTATTACTGTAATGAGAATCTAATAAGAATCCTCACTGAGAATAATAGGCATTACAAACATTATAACTCAAAAATAAAACATGCAGTCGCATTGCAATAATGAGAATTTAGGCAAAAGTGTCATGAAAATAACCAAAGCACCCATTTTCTTTATGCAAACGCGATTTCTTTAGGGTGAAATGTGACCTGGACGTGTTTTCACCCATAAACATTTGTCTTTCATTTCACTGTGTCCCGCGTTCTCTTCAGATCTGACCAACGGCACCAACTTGACCAACAGAAACACATCCAAATGTGCCCAGGGCCCTGAGTCCTTCAGAAGACACACACACACACACGGGAGGCACTCTGACAGATGGATTCCTGCTGTCGGAGAGTAACGTGACCTTATGAAGGATTCAAGCATCATGTATGAGCAGCAGATGAATATTACATAAAGTGTTTGGAAAGCTTTCTAGTTATGAATTTGAGGTTGTGTTCTTAAGCTTGTTTGTGGCCGTGTGCTTGTCTATTTTTGTGTTTTTTTGCATTCTATATGTGACTCTGTACTTGCATGTTGTGTGTGTGTATGTGTGTGTGAGGCCAAGGCCTCCTAAACACAGCCATATTCTGCAGATAACCGGATTAGGAACGAGGCGTATAATAAGTCTGTGAATGTGGCCCCTGGCGCTGCTGTAATCCTCTGCTTTGATGTCTCTCGGCTCCATCAGGTGCGAGCGGGCTCTCGGGCCCCGGGCTGAAGCTCCGCTCCGCAGCTCAAAGTGCCTCATTAGTTTTGCCTGTTTACTAAACTTGGCCCCTTGTGATGGAAAATAGTCAGATGCACAGCCGAATCCTGTCGACGATGCACATTTCTCTCTTTTCAGAAAGCGGGAGGGAGGAAGAAGGATGCTGGAGACATCTTGCAGTGTCCGAATTTACCTCTACACCAGTGTGGGTTCATTATCTGCAGCTTTCTGCGTCATATACCAGCACTGGGTTAAATTATTATGGGATAATAAAACAAAAATAAGAGAAAAGATGTACTAATTAGAAGATCTTTTATGAGCTGCATGAATTGCGCACATTTTAAGGAGATTTCAAATGTGTTTTTTTTATTAGTATACAGTTGAGGTCAAAAGTTTACATACACCTTGCAGAATCTGCAAAATGTTAATCATTTTACCAAAATAAGACAAAAAATGCATGCTATTTTTTGTTTAATACTGACCTAAATAAGATATTTCACATAAAATACATTTACTTATAGCCCACAAGATAAAATAATAGTCGAATTTATAACAAACGACCCAGTTCAAAAGTTTACATACACTTGATACTTAACACTGTGTTGTTACCTGAATGATCCACAGCTGTGTTTTTTGGTTTAGTGATAGCTGTTCATGAGTCCCTTGTTTGTCCTGAACCGCTGTTCTTCAGAAAAATCCTTCAGGGCCTACAAATTCTTTGGTTTTTCAGCATTTTTGTTTGTTTGAACCCTTTCCAACAACGACTGTATGATTTTGAGATCCATCTTTTCACACGGAGGACAACTGAGGGACTCATATGTAGCTATTACAGGTTCAGATGCACACTGATATTTCAGAAGGAAACGCAATGCATTAAGACCTAGGGGGTGAAAACTTTTTGAATTTGAAGATCAGGGTAAATTAAACTTATTTTGTCTTCTGGGAAACATGTAAGTATCTTCTGTAGCTTCTGAAGGGCAGTACTAAAAAAAAAAAAAAAAGAAAAATGTACGCACCTTCATTCTTTTCAAAGGTTTTCACCCCCCGGATCTTAATGCATTGTGTTTCTTTCTGGAGCATCAGTGAGCGTCTGAACCTTGTGTAATAGTTGCATATGAGTCCCTCAGTTGTCCTCAATGTAAAAAGATGGATCTCAAAAACACACAGTCATTGTTGGAAAGGGTTCAAGTACACAAAAATACTGAAAAACCAAAGAATTTGTGGGACCTGAAGGATTTTTCTGAAGAATATTTGTTCAGGACAAACAAGGAACTCATGAACAACTATCACTAAACAAAACAGCTGTGGGTCATTGAGGTAACAACACAGTATTAAGAAGTGTATGTAAACTTTTGAACAGGGTGATTTTTATAAATATAAAACTATTATTTTCTCTTGTGGACTATATGTAAACGTCTTTTATGTGAAATATCTTTTTCAGGTCAGTGCTAAATAAAAAACTAACATGCATTTTGTATGATCCCTCTTATTTTGGTAAAATAATTAACATTTTGTAGATTCTGCAAGGTGTATGTAAACTTCTGACCTCAACTGTATATATTATTTTGGTTTTCTGTACTTTATTTATATAGGTGTCAATTCAGGATAATTGGGTTATTTTCCCAGTCATCCCAATGGCAAAAAGTGTCCCAATTTTCCAGAAGTCTCCATTTATGCATTTGTCGCTGATGTTCCTGATAAAAAATGACCATCCTTTTACCAAAACTGCTTTTAAATCTTTCATTATGCTATATTATCAAAAAATATTGAATTCAATCTTTTTATGAACTTGTTTTCTTTTAGTTAGCACAGGTTTTGTATTTCTTTTGAAATGACTGATCACAGGCCTCATTCATCTGAGCTTATGCACCTCCATTTTTAAATGAGAAATGCATTATTTGTGTATAAGTTCAAATCAATAAGGTCTACAATCAGTCAGTTCCAAAAATAGATATTCAAAGCCAAAATTATACATTTTACTAATTCATTCCCTGGGAATCAAACCGTAGACCTTGCTGTTGCAAGCACCATGCTCTACTTGAGCTACAGGAACTGCTACAGGAACTGCTTAATTTAGTGTATATGCATGTTTGTTATTTATATCATTATATTATTTGTGTAAAAGTGTGTTTTTTGTGTGCTTTGTGCATGTGTGTGCGTGTGTTTTATGTGTGTGTATGTGTGCCTCACTCAGCTGCAGATTCTAATTAAAAATATCACAATAATTAAAGTCTTCAGCCTGACATGCACAGACTGCGCTACGCCTTCAGACATTCCCAGCTAATTAGTTAATTAATCCAAACGCAAATTATAAGCAATAATTAGTCAGTCAAGCTTAACGTGAAGTCTGGTGACTCGTAGCGTTCCTTCACCTCCTTCTGTTCGCTGTCTCTGCGTCTCCTCACACATGGGCTCCTTCTTTTTGGAAGCGTTCCTGCTCTGGTTAGGTAATTAATTTTCGGCTCTTAACGGATTTAACAGCAGAATTGACTACGGCTCTCATAACGCTCCGGATTCAGATCGGACTCTCACCCTGAGCGGAGCGAGACAATTACACATCACAAACAACAGAGAGCAGCGTGAAGGAGCTCTTATTAAGACATTAGACACACCTACTCATATACACACTCTAACCTGATCATACACACATTCGACGTTCCTCTTAAACACACTGTTTGCCAAGGTAGGTTGTTGCTCATACTTTGGTTTAGGGATTTGAACAAACCCCTAATCTTTAGCATTAAACTTAAATGCATAACTTTTCAAAGTCACTAATTACAATTTTGGGCTGACAGATGATAAAAAAAAAACCTTACAGATTTACAGTTAATGAGGTATCAACAGTGACCAACCTCTGAAAACACCATAACAACTGCTACTGGCAACTACAACATGCTAAAACCTCCCAGAACGCCTTAGAAACCACATAACAACGCTTTGGCAGCTTCATATTAAACAGTGTTGCAGCTTTTTAAGGAGGCGGAAAACCGCGGGGGGAAAAGCAGCTGGGCGTAGCAATTTGTAAATTTTATGGGTCTGGCTTCTGAATCGGTTCGCGATTCAGTATGAATCATTTGGATAGTTTACTCTTGTAATGAATCGCTTCGAGCGGTTTCTCACTCAGTAAACAGATACTTTACAACTCAAAGAACAAAAAGAAAGCTCGGTGAGGTGAATATTTAGGCTACCTAGTATCCAATGAAGTAAATTTGAAACAAACCTGCAAAAGCATCCCATCGTTTGCCAGCGATTAAAGGTCGAAAGCAAATGAAGCTTGAGAACGACTCTGTACTACAGGTAGTATATGTATACGAAAATATATAGGTAATATGTATGTGTTTTTTTTGTTTTGTTTGTTTGTTTGTTTTTTAAGAAATAATACTTTTATTCAACCAAATGTGACCGTAAAACATTTAAAATTGTACAAAAAATTCTGGTTCAAATAAATGTTGTTCTTTTGAACTTTCTATTCTTTAAAAAATCTTGAAAAAAAAAAATCACGGTTTTCACAAAAATATTAATTAGCGCAACTGTTTTTCCCCATTCGTAATTATAATAAATGTTTAATGAGCAGCAAAAATATAATGATTTCTGAAGGATCGTGTGACACTGGAGACTGGAGTAATGGAGCTGAAAATTCAGCTTTGACCACATGAATGAATTACGTTTTAAAATAGATTCAAATAAAAAACAGTTATTTTAAATTGTAATAATATTTCACAATATTACTGTTTTTACTGTATTTTTATATCATATACTGTAAATGCAGTCTTGGAGAGCATAGTAAGCTTGTAATGTAATGGACCCCCAAACACACGTATGACCTTGGACCACCAAACCCCTCATAAGTCGCACAGGTTTATTTGTAGCAATAGCCAACACTACATTGTATGGGTCAAAATTATCGATTTTTCTTTTATGCCAAAAATCATTAGGATATTAAATAAAGGACATGTTCCATGAAGGTATTTAGTAAATTTCCTACCTTAAATATATCAAAACTTAATTTTTAATTAGTAATATCCATTGCTAAGAATTTAATTTGAACAACTTTAAAGGCGACTTTCTCAATATTTCGAATTTTTTTTTATCCCTCAGATTCCGGATTTTCAAATAGTTGTATCTTGGCCAAATATTGTCCTATTCTAACAAACCATACATCAGTAGAAAGCTTAATTAGCTTTCAGATGATGTATAAATCTCAGATTAAAAAAACTTCACTCTCATGACTGGTTTTGTGGTCCAGGGTCAAATATGTCATGCAACCTCCCAGCATTGTTAATGCTGACAAGAGACGCTTTCTGTTTTTACATCCGTATTTTATATTTTGAATTTGATTTTTTTTATATATCTTAATATAATTATCTTGCTTTACAAGTCCCTTCTGTGAATCCTTAATCATGATGGTGAATTTCCCCAGTGGGACTGAGACTTTGAGTAGAAATGTTTAAGCATGTGTGTTTTATGATGGCTGATTGTTGTAAACACGGGATCATATCAATCACCGTCTGACATGAGAAACTGAGTTTATGTGCTGGAGAGACAGAGAGGAAGTGAGAGAAAGAGGAAAATGAGGAAAGGATGGACTGAGAGAGAAAAAGAGAGATGCATGTAGGAGCAAGTAAGCTGCCCCGAGGGAGTATGACTGCAGCTGTCAATCAGAGTTCAGACAGAGACTGACAGAGAATGACCTGAATGTGCAAATCACACGCACACACACATAAAGAGGAGGGGGAAAAAAAGACAACATCACATTCCAGTTTACTGGAGACTCACATTCTGATACATGCTAGGTCTGAGTTTGATGGAAACCATATCTTACACTCTATAAACTCTACTGAATGCTGAAAGTTTCACTCCACACTAATGTGATAGTATACTGCTCACCTCATATGATGGTCTTTTCATTGTTTTTTAGGTTGCCAATTAGGACAAAGGCCAGAAATACAGATGTTACATCAGAGTAAGTTCTTCATATATATTTATATATATATATAAAATTCAGTGATTTTGAAATAAATTTGTCTTTAAATTCTTATTATGTTCCACATAGGCAGATATTACTGAAGATATATAGCATTTTTATGGAGGATGTTTGATGCGTGGTATCAGTTTGGAGTCTTTTTGTGTATGTTCCACGAAAATATGAAAATCAGGGTGAGTAAATAGGATTTTGTATATTGTATATATAAAACGAGAGAGAGAGAGTGCACTTTCTCTTTAAATATGGTTTACCCTCAATAGAAGTTAAACTCAATTTGTAATGTTTATAGCATAATTGTTGATGACCAAAATAACTTTTGACTTATTTTATATTTAATTTTATTTTCTATATTTTTATTTATTTTATTATTATTTTTACATTCTTGTTGATTTATTTTATTTTATTAGTATTTTTTTCCTTTTTTATTTTATTTATTTATTTTTTTTCAGTAGAAATGTAAAACTTAGGATTTCTTAAAAACAATTATATTAATTCAAGTTGTAAAATTATATATACTATATATGACTTTATTCAGAATTTTTTTTAAATTGATTGTATTTTATTTTATTTTATATGTAATTTAATTTTATTTCTTTTTTAATTATTTTTAACTTTTTATTTTTATTGTTTTAATTATTTTTTAGATTTTTTTATTTTTATTTTTTACACTTTTATGTCATTTGTTTAATTTATTTCATTTTATTTTTTTTATTATTGTTTTTTTTTACATTTTTTTATTTTTTACATTTTTATTTTTTTTACACTTTTTTACACTACATTTTATTTTTTTACACTTATTTTATTTATTTATTTAATTTCATTTTATATTTTTTGTTATTGTGTTTTTTACATTTTTTATTTTTTTTTACATTTTTATTTATTTTTTTATTTTACTTTTTTACGCTTTCATTTATTTTTTATTTAATTTAATTTTATTTTATTTTATTTTATTTATTATTATTATTATTATTTAATATTTTTGGTAAATCAAAACCTGGAAATATTCATTTAAGGGGTAACTGAACTTTAGACAAGGCATGTCTATTTATAAAGCACACATTTATAATTCAAAAAGTGCTTTACAGAAAAATTATTTTAAAAATAAATACTAAAAATCATAATATTTTTCATAAGAAATATAACAAATAAAATACAAGTAAAATGTGAAATAAAAATAAAAAAATAGTAAGAAATAAAAATTATATATATAAAAAAAATTAAATGAAATAATACTTTACATCAGAATGAATATGAGCATCTATTGAGGCATTAATTAGCATTCCAGTGTTGATTACACACATCTGTGATCTATTCCATTGAATAGGAAGTCGGCAGTCAAATGTTTCAATTGTAAATCCGAATTCTATTCATTTAGCAGACAATTTTATCCAAGGTGACTTAAAATAATTAACTCTATTAATTGATTTGTTAAAAATGTGTTTTTAGTAGCTACAAATTGATTGCGTGCAAATTACAAGATATATATTCAAGCAGAAATGATTCTAAAAACTGAATATTACTGAAGATGTAAAAAGACACAGCGCATCAGCGAATCGCACACGCAGGCTGTCATATGCGAGAGCAGTGCCAGTGTTGTTTATGCTGGGTGGCACTCTGCACTCTAGGGGTCCTTGTCACAGAGAGTTTAGGCGTCCGCTGCAGTGCCTGCGCTGGCAGTATGACTGGTGGGCAGACACCAGGGCAGATGGGCCTTTCACAAGACATCCTCGTCTCACACACACAGAGGGGGAGAGAGAGTTTCTCACAAACACGTACACACACACATATATGCTGTCCACACTGCTGAGCATCTTGTTCCATGAAACAATGTCTCAACCAATCAGTGTTCAGGACCGCCGTCGCCAAAGATATACATCTGCTGGACATCAGCACTGCTGAGAACCAAACACACACACACACACACTCACACACATTACAGTACAATGACATTCTCACTTCCTCACTACTGATTAAAAATCACAATTCCAGTGACCGTATTTTACTTCTCTGTTAAATACACTTTTGAAAGAAGTCTTTTGTTCACCAAGGCTGCATTTGATTAAAAATACAGTAAAAACAGCAATATTTTGAAATATTGTTACAATTCAAAATAACTGTTTTCTATTTTAATATATTTTAAAAATGTAATTTATTCCTGTGATTAAAGCTGAATTTTCAGCATCATTACTTTTTAAGTTTTGATACACTACCAGTCAAACGTTTTTGAACAGTAAGATTTTTAATATATTTTTAAAGAAGTCTCTTCCGCTCACCAAGCCTGCATTTATTTGATCCAAAGTACAGCAAAAACAGTAAAATTTTGAAATGCGTTTATTATTTAAAATAACTGATTTCTATTTAAATCCATTTTAAAATGTAATTTATTCCTGTGATTTCAAAGCAGCATTACTCCGGTCACATGATCCTTTAGAAATCATTCTAATATTATGATTTGCTCTTCAAAAAACATTTATTTTATTATTATTATTATTATTATTATTATTATTATTATTATTATTATTATTATTATGAAAACAGCTGAGTAGAATTTTTTTAGGTTTCTTTGATGAATAAAAAGTTCAGAAGAACAGCATTTATCTGAAATGGAAATATTTGTAACATTGTAAATGTCTTTATCATCACTTTTGATCAATTTAAAGCATCCTTGCTAAGTAAAAGTATTCATTTCTATCATTTCTATCCCAAATAAATAAATAAATAAATAATTATACTGACTACAAGCTTTAAAATGGTATAGTGTATAATGTTATCTTTTCAGATAAATGCTGATCTTTGAATCTTTCTATTCATCAAATAATCCTAAAAAATGTACTCAACAGTTATAAATATTAATGATAATAGTAATACATAAAAAATGTTTCTTGAACAGCAAATCAGCATATTAGAATGATTTCTGAAGGATCTTGTGACACTGAAGACTGGAGTAATGATGGGTAATTTAAAATATATATTTAAATAGAAAACAGTTATTTTAAACAGTAAAAATATTTCAAAATTGTACTGTTTCTGCTGTACTTTGGATCAAATAAATGCAGGCTTTGTGAGCAGAAGAGACTTCTTTGAAAAACATTAAAAAATATTTTGACTTTTGACATTTTTGCAAATGTACAGCTCTTGTCCCAAGACACACACACACACCAGTATTTTTTGATCACTATAGTTTGTGTGTCAAATGCACACTCTACCTGCACATGTGCATTCACACACAACAGCACATAATCAACCAGCCAGACTTCCAAAAAGTGCCTTGGTTTGTGTGTGTATGTGTGTGTTCGTCCATGTGTAAATAACAGTAGCCAAGGGCATGGATTTAGTCAGCATACAAGGTCACAGCAGCAAAGCCAAAAGAAAGAAAGAGAGGGAGAGAGAGAGAGGTTTGCTCCTCTCATCAGAGTTTATAATTGTAATTGTATGTTCAACAGACTGTTCCAGACAAACACTATAAAGCTCATCATAAGCACAAGGATAATATTTTACTTATTCAAACAGTGGCCTGTATTATATTGTGAACGTTCATTTTTATTTTTCCCCCCACCACCCACAGAGGCCATTAAAATCCTGAGCAGAAAGTGTGTGTGTGGGGGGGGACATTATAGAGAGAGATCACCAATGCATTAGCTAGTTAGACCTGGAGGCACTCACACACAATACAACACACACACACACAAACAAGAGTCTGTGTTTCAGAGGATGGAGAAACTCCAGTGGTGCAGTGTGGGAAATGAAGTACTAAGTGCCTGAAGAGAAATGAAGCGAACTCAGAGACAGCTAAAGCATAGGTGAGATTAGGTGCATTTTCTGCACACAGAAAGTTCTGTTTTGGTTTCAAGATTATGAGAAAAATTCACCTTACACTGTAAAAATCATCTTTACTGTACTGTAAAAAACAGTAGGGGTGCGTTCCCTAAAAGTGTAATATCTAATGAGACATTTCATGTAATTTTACAGTAAAAATACTGGTAAATTTACAGCTTTTGGAAGTGAAAAAGAAGTAAAGTCTTATAATTTAAGTTCATTAAATTAAATTGTTTCTTTGTTTTTCTTGTCAGTTTTTTTTTTTTTTTTACATCTTATGTACATCTTTTACATCTTACATTGATGTTTTTTATTGTAAATATAAATATAAATTTACTGTAAATGTTTTTTTTTTTAATTTTTACTGTAAACATAAATGAAAATGGGAAAAAATCGGTAACACTTCACAATAAGGTTCATTAGTTAACATTAGTTAACATGAACTAAGAATGAACTTCTACAGCATTGATTAATCTTAGTTAATATTAATTTCAAAATTTACTAATGCATTATTAAAATCACAAGTTGTGTTGTGTTAGTTAATGCACTGTGAACTATATAAACAATGAACAACTGTATTTTTATATGAAATAGATGAATGAAATAGTGTAATAAATGTACTTTTATTGTTTGTTCATAATTTGTTAGCTAATAAATTAACTAATGTTAACAAATGACACCTAATTGTAAAGTTTTACCAAAATTTCATGTAATTTCACAGTAAAAATACTGTTAAGTTTACAGTTTTTTTGGAAATAAAAAAGTAAATTCTTATAATTTACAGTGAAAAATAATTTCAATTGTTTCTTTGTTTTTCTTGTAAGTTATGTACTTTTTTTTTACATCTTGTGTTGTTTAATTAATGTTTATTGCATTACTTTAGTGTCATGTTACCACCATGATGGTGTTTTATATTTGTATGACACATTGCACTTTCTGTATCTTAACATAATTATCTCAGCTTATGGAAAAGTTACTTGTGATAATCTTTGATTTTAGTAAATTTGTATATTAGAATTTTTTCAGTTAATGAAATATATATGCTTTTTTTACTGTAAATTTAAAAAATGGAAAAACTTGAAAATTCCATATATTTTTTTACGGTAAAGTTCTGACAACCATAGCTGCCATACATTTCACATAATTTTAAGTCAGTAATGTTCCATAATTGTGCTCTTTTGCATTGACTAATAGCAAAAAGTGACCAGACGGTGTCAAACTCAATAAATAAATATTACATACATATAACACTATAAAAATAGTCCATATGACTTATGCACTATATATTACAAGTCTACTAGGGTCTTCTAAAAGCTTGACAGCCCCTGGTTACATATTTCTCTTTCTGTATTTTTGTATTGTATTATATTTGTTGTGTAATTTATGTGTGCTGTAATGCCTTTGTTTTTCTTAAGGGATTAAACAAAGTATCATTCTATCCGATCATATACGCCACCTTGGTATGGAAAGGAGCAGGAGTTTGCAGGATGCCATGAGAGTGAGTAAATGATGACAGAATTTTCACTGTTCCCAAACTAATCCTTTAAATTGTGATGTGGCAGATTATTTCTGTGTGTTACTGAGAAGAATGAGTGTTCTTTGGATTCATAACCTTGACCTGTTTTTCTCTTGTCTCAGCAGCTTCTAACTCACAAACTGACATGTAAGTATAAACACACTGGTATAAAGAGCACTATACATTCAATCAATTTAAAGGCATCCTTTTTGGTCATTTAATTAGTGTTAAAGATGTCAGAGTATTGCAGAAGCTCACTTTAAAAAGTTAAATTTAACTGTTTGTGTTTTACTCTTATTAGGGATTCTTTGTGCACAATATTTCAAAATCTATCCAAGGCCTATATGGGAAATTCAATGTCATTTCAGGATCCATAATAAAAAGTTTATACAGCTTAAAAAATAAAGTTTTTACTGGCATTGATGATTCCACGAAGAACCTTTAACATCTATAGAACCTTTAAATTCCACAAAACGTTCTTCATAGTAGTAAAAAAAAAATATTTTGATTATTAAAATGTTCTTCACGCTTGGAGAAAAAATGGTTCTTTGAAGAACTGTTTAGTGAAACGTTCTTTGGGGAACCAAAAATGGTGCGAAAACCCCCTTTTGGAACCTTTATATTTAGAAGTGTAAATTTTTGAGGGGAATTCATTTGTTTTTTCCTGGTAATTCCACAAAGTTGTGACAATAAATAGAGGAATGTTTGTTGACTGTGTATCAGTTGAGATGCTGAATAGGATGACAAGTGAACAGAAAGAGTCAGAGCAAGTTTGAGGAGAAAAAGACTGTAAGCTTGTTTATGAGAGTGTGTGTGTGTGTTAGAGGAAACATCAAAGCCAAACATAATCAATCATTTACTCACACAAACCCAATGAGCCAAAACCACAAACACACATCAAATAAAACCAGTCCTGCCTTGCTAGGCATTATACCGCGTGTGTATTTATGAGTGTTTGCTACCTGGAGAGGAGCTGAAATCTTGTACATTTATAGCCTGTTCTCTCTTTCTGCTTACAGACAAACTTCAATGCAAAACAAAGAAAAGCAAAGGCAAGTCACCCTTGAAGAATCTTAAATCAAATACATTACCTGGAGTGAGCACCTCAATATGTTCATGCGCTTTGCTTTGAAACTCTCAGTGAACCTCAGTGTGGACGGAAGAGCTAAAAAAGGTAAAAGCAGCAGTGAATGAAGAGGTCATGGGAGGTGTTTTGATTCAATGAAGCATTAAACAGAACTGAAGTTATGCATACAGAGACCGTGCGCTACCACCATTAACGACAGCAAGCTCAGTTAATGAAAGATGACAATGATTAACCATTCACTACTGTAAGAGGCCTACATTTACATTTAATCATTTAGTAGATGCTGTTATCCAAAGCGACTTACAAATGAGGAAACTCACAAGCAATTTATCACAGGAGCCAACAGTGTTGCAATATAGAGTTTCAAAAGTAAATCATAGCAGTAGGAGAGAAAAGAAAGTTTTCTTTGCTTATTTTTGTTGTTATGGCTAATATTAAGTGCTTGCAAATGAAGTACAGCCAAACCAAAAATTATTCAGACACCAAATATTTATTTTTTGGATATTTTTTTACTAGGGTGCAGGACACTATAGTTCATTTATGTAAGTGAGGATAGCAAAATAAAGCAAACTGTGACATATTATACCCAAAAATTCTTTATACAGTGGACTACCAGTGAAAAACGTTAAAGTTAAATCAAAGTTATCTGACAATATCAAGATGAATTTGTACTGACACAGTTTAACTTGAGTTCTTGTCATGTTTTTTTTGCCATTTTCTAAACTATAGCGAATAAACTATCATAATGTGAGTAATGTTGAAGGTGTCTGAAGTTTGGTTTGACTGTATGTTTTCAGTAATTTCTTAAAGGCTTTATTTACATACTCGTGTGATTATTTGACATTTTGTAAATAATTTTAATACTTAATTTGTATGTTCATATTTTATTATATAAAACAATCCCATTTACATTTAAACAAATTACCTTTAAATGGTATTTTGATTACTTCATTAATTACCACTAATATAGGCTAAGATTCTCATCACAAGGACACTGGCAAAACCATTAACTGTCTTGATAATTAGATCAAATTTAGACGTTTTTTTTGTTGTTGTTGTTATTTTTTTTACTTATTTTTTACTTACTTATTTTGACATTTGAAGTATTTAATGTAAAGCCCAGACTATAGAAAAAGAGGTTAAAAGTGAATAACTGAAAACAGTTCAGTTTATATCGCAATTCATTTGTGACGCATTGGACACCTTGCAGATGTTAGTAAATATTAGCAAAGAGAAAGATGACAAAACCTAATATTGTTGTGTTGTATTATTGAAAGTGCTGTAAAATGCTTTGATAACTTAGATCAGAAATTAAACTCCTTGTTGTTAAATAACTACATTCTTCAAAAGAACTTGAGCAAACGGAAGACTTAAAATGAGTGACAGACAGAGCGCGTTTGCGATAGGCTGAAGTTTTTTGATTGGCTGCAAAAAGGCGGGCCGCTCCCTCAGTTTTTGTTTACAGAGCCTACGGCTTTGACACAGGTAGGTGTGATATCTCAGGACACTTATTTCAGTGCTATCTGTCAGGTAGTTGGGGCATGTGTTTGGTATTCCAAAATAATCGCTTACCCAACCTTTAAACTGTCTGATGAGACACTTCTGCTTTTGATGTCCCCTAGTCCAATGTGGACGCGTGTCATTGACGTAGTAATCGCATATTTCCGTTTGTTTATCAGCGTGTTGTTTTGTCTTTTCCCAAATAGTGACTGAAGTGGGGGGTTATATTAAAAACGCCTCGATTTTTCCACAGGCTGTGTCACGCTCAACGGGCTTTGACAAGCTAGCGCGCTGCTTATTATTCATGACGATCTCGAGCTGTTTCGGGATGTTGAATAGCCTATAATAATAATACACACACACAGAGGGAAAAAAACAGCTCAGGATCAAATGGGCCAATTCTCCACGCCTGACACCAACTGCCGCCGAACGGTCGGATCCTGCCAGCCGCTCCCGCGATAATGAGCGGGATTTGTTAAACAGTAAATTAATGAATAATGAAATATCCAGGTTGATCAGTTAGGCCCGCGCTGCCCGCGGTCATCCCGCCTCGAGCGGGAATTACGCGCGCCCGGCGCGTGTCTGGATAAACCATTTTTACAGTCCATTGCGTGACAGCGAGCAGAGGGACCTGCGCTCAGACAAAGCTCTTCTCCGTCCTCTCATCCCCGCAAAAATAAGATGATGGAAAAGGTACTTTTCACTACAAGGTTTTAAACATTTAGTCTTGGGAGGCCGGAGTCTGAAAGTCTCAAACCGATTCAAGTTGAAGTCGAACAAACACATTTTTATTCGATATTGTATGTCTTGTCCTTGTTTTTTAAGACCTTTGTGTTTTACTCTTCCCTCTTTTGTTTATAAATTCGAGACCAGTGACAAGATTATTAAACTTTTAGCTATATAGGCCTATGTCTCACGCTTAACCAATCATGTTTTTTTCGGTTACATCTTTGGATAAAAGAGCTCAAAATGGTTTCAGTTGTTTGATAAAATCAAGGAGTTGGGTCTAATTAGCAGTATAGCCCATAGGGCATTTTGTTGGTGCACATTTTATTTTTTATCCTTGGAAAAAACGTCTACTGATTTTAGATGTTTATGATTAAAAATAATAACAGTCAATAATTATCGAGTATAAAAGCAGCGATGTTATTGGTTTGGTCTTATGGGTTTTTGTATCGGTTTTCTTTTCTTTTTTTTTTTAGAGGTAATGAGAACCGAGTTGGAGGGAAGGATGAAAGATCTCGGCTTGTGTTGTTTCAGGTCCCGTGGGTGAGAGCGAGGCTAGTCTTTTTTTTTTTTTTTTTTTTTTTTTTTTTTCTTCCTGCTGAAGAGAAATCTCTGAATCTCGTAGAGATCCACGTCGCTCGCGGACATGCGGGTGCTGCACCTGGGTCACAATACTTCACGCATGACGAGTCACGCGACGGAACCCGCGGGCCACGCGCTCCTCCGCATTAAATACACCAGCGCGGGGACTCGCGGGGGTCTGACCTGCGGCCGGGATATGAGTTCACTTTACTGCCGCGACCGCGGACACACGCCTTCAAGGGATTGCTTTCGATAAATTTTGGCGTTCTTTGCTAGCCTTAAAACGAGACGGGAAAATGCAGAATCAGAATTCTCATTTCCGTTTTTCATTTCCGAGTTTTGTTGATATCCGTTCTGCTGATTGCAGTATGAGTCAGTGTGATCATGAAAACATTACGAGATGTTTATATAATAATGATAATATTCAAAATGATGTTAGGTAAATATTGGTCTTTCAATGACACATTTTTACATTTTGACATTGGTTTCAATGTTAAAATAATCCTGGATGCGAATAAATGACGCTTTAATCCATTGCTGGTCTATACTAGTTAGGCCTATTGTGTCAAATATTTTTAATACTAACAGCACTGACATAATTGACTACAATTTATTTGTTTACATATTCATTGGTTCTGTTACAGATGGATTAACAATGTTAGCTGAAGAAATATCACAGGAATAAGATCGTCGCATCTTTCTTTACAAACATTTTTTTATTTGGGTAAAAACATGTATTTTGGAGGTTTATGATTATTAATTTAACTCCGTGATTATTATTGATTATTCAACAACTATTAGTGGCAAATATTACTGTTGTCCTTTTTCTTTATGTTAACCTAAAAGATGCTGCCTTTGGGGTAGGAGCCTGACGTCTCGCCTCTCTAAAAAAATAACTTTCATGCAAATAAAATAATTACATGGACTAATGGTATATGATTACGTAAGCATTTTATTTATCTGATATTTAATTTTAGTTATGTGGAATTTAGGCACTTTTTAATTAAAACTTATTTTGAAACGCTTCTGAAATGTTTCATGCGTAGTCTATGTTAATATGACAAGAACATCAGGGGCTCACCACACAGCAACAACTACAATAAAACACACGATTTATTCTTATTTCGAGGTAAATGAAAATCACCAGACAAGAACCAACTTCTAGCCTTCACCACATAACACCGTATCTATGAAACAAAAATACAAGATGCTATCTAAAACAAGCGTTCACCCACGCACAGAGACAGTCACAGATAGACGACCCAGTCTATTCCTATGTACAAACGCCCATTAAATTAAGCATAAATAAATATATACAAACATAAATAAAAGAACCTTCCTCACACAGTTAACCAAATATTAACTTTGACAGACAGGCTATTAATCCAGCTTGCGGAGCTGAGAAAGTGCGCACTCACGACTGTTGAGGTGAGCACGGGAAAGGCTGCGCGTGGCCGTGTTCCAGCACGCGCGGTCACCTCAGTTCTATGCAACCTATGAGAAAGCGCACAAATCCGGGACCCTTTTTCAAAAAAAGTCTCTTTTTTTCTGGTCAAAGCAAGCTTCCATTTAGCTGATGTAGGGTTGTAAAACCAATAAACAATATTTCTTTGTCCTATGTTGATTTAGCTCTGTGTAAATGTTATCATATATTTAGAAAAAAAAAAAAAAGAAAATACATAAACGAGATGAATTATCAGTGAAATGGTTGATTCAATCGGTCAGTTAAGATGATTGCCATGTCAAAAGGAACTTACTGAAAATGTCCTCACATTTTCACAACCAAATGGCCAAGACAGCACAAGCAATAGCAGTTTCAAATACAAAGAAATACAACCAAAAATACAAAATTCTCCCGTTCATTTAGTAGACAAGCTATTCTGAATATTGCCCCAGGTGTTTTAAGAATGTCTCAGAGTCTTCAAATTTGGCTTGTAATCTGATAACTTAATTTTTGATGAATTGCTGTGATAATGTAAAGTATATGTGTATTTTATAGGCTGTCAGATGGTGAATCTGTCATAGTTGCTGAAGCACAAATAGTTGCACATTCACAGCCTCTTTTTGGCTAACACTTAATTTAAATGCAATAAAAACTCTTACATTTGAATATTCTGTCTCTTTCAAATCTAATGTGGAGCAAATTCTTTACAACCAGTTTTACTTTTATGGACAGATGCTGATTGTTTTACTGTAGGTGTAATTTTGGTGAAGATTGAATGGAATGTACTTCATACTTCAGAAATGTGCACCTATAATTTTGTATAATAAGTATAATTAAATATAGCAGTTAAAAGTGTCTCCACCAGTATCCCAAGCAAACCCATCCTCCTGTGTGCTGGCCATTACACTGATGAACACTCAAATATTAGGTATCAGATTGATGAGCATGTGTGTAAAGGACAGCCTGCGTCTAACGTCATGTAAAATGTCATACTTTGATACACGAAAACACACTCACAAACACTCCTCGAATATTTTCACACTCGCACACGAATGAGATGAAGATGGTGAACGTATCACAGCAGACTCGTGTCCTCCAGTCTGTTTTATCGTGTCGTTCCTTTCGTTTTCCCATGATCTGTTGTCCGCTCGCCACCTTCGACCCAGAATGTAAAACGCAATGTCATAAAACTTGAGTTTATAGAATCTCTGAACATCTCCAATGACTCGCCTTCCTTGATATCGTATTTCCACAGTTCATTTCCTGTGTTTTTCCTCTTTCTCTCCAGCTCCTTTGGAGCCGGGTCCGTCTGCAGGTGTGTGTCGGTTGGGGGTGGGGTTGTTCAGGAACATCTTGTCGAGGCCTTTAAGGGCTTCAGTCAGGTAATTCTGCAAAGCCGTGAGGGCGGCGCAGATGGCTGGAGAACCAAAACCGTGTGTGATGAAGCTAAAGTGTGACAGGCAGCTCTGGATTCCTGGCTCCAGGATGGGCGTAGGCCGAGAGTTTCCTAATGGAGTGCGATCTTGAGCCAACAGGTCTGTGAACTCCTTACACAATTGCCTGAGAAGAGAACAAAAGAGACGAAGATGAAGCCCAGAATTTTCAATCTCAAAAATACAAAACTCAAGAATGTCCATTACAGTGGAAAAAAGTTTTTTAGATATTTAAAATGTTCTTCAAATGTTATTTTAAGAACTGCTGAAAGGTTCTTTGTGGAACCCAAAATGATTTTTCTATTGCACTGCTGTAAAAACCTCCCTTTGTAACCTTCATTTTTAAGAGTGTACGTGTTTTAAAGAAATATAGGTTTTGACTTGTAATCTTTATATGAATAATTAGACTGAGAACCTAATTTCTAATGAATTGCATTGATTATATCCACCTTATTTTTCAATGTTTTCAGGTAATGTGGGAGACTTCCGGTTCATGAGCGCCGTAAAGAAATTATGAGAAGAATAACGAAGTGCAGTAAACGGTAAAACCGTTTGCACTACAAACCACTGTGTTCATACTTAAGATAATAGACTAAATTAGCATGGTAAGACACACTAGTTTGCAATATCAGGCAAAACTAGCTGGACGCCGATGAGACCGGAAGCCAAACACATTAAATTTACAAATGGCCGTGCCCACTCTTACAGGAAAAATAAGGTGAAATAAAGTAGGCTATATATGTATTTTATGGGCTCTACTACCTGTGATGGACTGGACCGTAAATTACACTTTATTGTAGCATGAATATTTGCAGAAGAGAGACAAATGAACCTCAGAATTTTGTTAGTCTCCATTATCACAGAGAATCCACAATTTCTAATTAATAACAATGCACTCTTGCCAGAAGTGTCGACCACAGTGATATCGGTTATCACATAATTGAAATATCGGTTTCAAAATCATTCTGATGGTATAATGACTTTTAATGACTTTGAATGACTTCTGTTTCTTTCCCAAACATCCGTTCTGGGAGTTTTTAAGTTTGGTGAGCCGCAACAAAATTCTGTAAAAATGGCAGCAACAAATGCGCGTGTAAAGTAGAGCTGCATGATTAGGTAATCGTTAAAAGATTGCGACCTTGATTCAAACGCTGATGCTCTTATTTCTAAATGACAACGATTTGTCTTAGTCTAATAACCCTATGAAAAATTCCTACTGGAACATTCAAATCTGTATTCGCACTGTGGCTGACACAGAAAGAGCAGTTATCATATTTAGGTACGAAACCGCTTCACAAACAGTCTTTTCAACCACACACTTTTATTTCTGTCTTACAGTCATTCATATTATCAAAGAAGTACAGGGTTAAATGTCTATGGTAGCTACTGAAATAGAGCAAATCATCTTTTGAAAGCAATTTTCGCTTCAAATTGGCGCTTCAAATAAGGTTTGTTAATTACATTGTTTCGCCACTAGGTGGCGAAAAAATGACCATTTATTTGAAATTTATGTCACTGAATCATTCATTCAAGAGATTCATTCAAAAATTCTGATTCATTCAGTAATGGAACAAGTGAAGTATGTGTGAGTGAGTCATTGAATCATTCATTCAACCTATTTTTTTTTTTAAATAATTCATTCAAATAATAAATTTTTTTAGTAGACTGCAGCAATTAATATTTTGTCACAGCCTCTAGTAAATTACATGCTATTTTGCTCAGTTCAAAACTGTGGGAGAATCATGATCTCTATTTCAAACAAAAAATTGTGATTCTCAATTTATCCAAAATTGTGCAACTCTAGCGTACAGCTATACACTGTAATTAGACACTGGGGTATTTTACGACAATGAATTCCACTTACTTAACTGTAGAAGGCTCTAAAGTCACACAAATAAAAATACATACAGTTGCTCTAAATGAAAAATTAACGGCTAATTTGGCGCTAAAGGTGTGTTTCTAATACTCAGGAACAAAAATTACCTAAGTCACAATTAGTAGTGACGTAAAAGTCAATGCTCCTTTCAACTATGTAATTTTGCACTAAATTTCATACATGCTGTCTGATAACATTGTTTGTACTGTTTACTGTTTATGTATGTTGTGTTTATTGTTGCTTGTCTTGTGTTGACTGTTTGCGCAAGGTCACAGGAGGAACTACATTTTACTCCTTATTCTACAGAAAAACAACTTCGACAACATGCCAATAATTGCACAACATTCTGCTAATGGGACAGTGTGGGGTCTAGACATGCTCTGCCTATAGCAAGACTAGTCAGGTGGGTTTTAGGATCAATCCCTCTAACTGTGTCCTATCTAATTCCTTTACCATCTCACAACTGTGATCCAATCAGAGAATGTCATGACATTTTTTCATGGCACATCAAGCATGACAAATTCTTCATTCACATTTATCAGAACATACATCAGAAGGTACGTGCTTGATCTTCTGTATCAGTTAAGGAAAAGCGACCTGCTCGCTCATGGATTACAGCATACATTTTTCAAGAAATGAATTTAAGTCATAAGTTGAATTAAACAGTCAACTGGAAAAGACATCAACCACGATTCTATTAAAAAAAGCCCTTTTTCCCACAAAAGAAGCTGAAAAGAACCGTCAACTTACTGCCATGGATATTCCTACTTATTTCTTTATATATAAATCTACATATTCTTTTAACTTACTGTGAAATATTGATTATAAAGAACTCATACATAATATCAAAGCCAATGCAACTCTGAAAACCCTCATCCATAAATTACAAACACTGTGACTTCAGCATTTGGACATTTATGATGAAATTGATAAAATGAAAAAATATTAAATAAAAACTTTTGATATGTTAGGCTCTCAGAGATCAAACAGTAAAACAAAATATTACAAAAGTTCACGTCAGACCCACGTTCTCACACAATGATGATGTGATTGCTTAAGATGCCTCATAATTATCTTGAAAAAACACTTGGATAACAGGTGCTCTGACAGGTTCAAGCTTGCAAAATCTGTGCTGTCCCTGGGAATCATGGGTAAAATGCATGTTTCTCATCCCCCATTCACACTGCGAGCAAAAGGTCTCCAAAAATATTTTTACAATTTTTAAAAAAGGCTGACGTCTAAGTTAAATGAAACTCTCCAGTGTTCCCTGTCCATACATATGAAGAGATCCAGAACTTGAAATTCTCAGAGCAAAGACTGCATATTTCTGCTTCTGAGAGCAAAGCCCATCAATTAGAATAAAGCCATCAATTTACCTTCCAGTCTACTGGGAGAGTGTCTTTATCTGTTATTACTGGGGAATATTCCATTCTCAGCATGTTTTACTTCCTGAAAGAGGTAGTGCTCTCAATATTCATGCTTTTCTTGCTTTGGGGAATCATATAGAAAAAATACAGGCACTTTCAGCCCTGTGCCCAGATGGCCTGACATACTAATGACCTCTCAACATTTGACCTCCGTGTTTCTCTGAAAATGCCTGCTTACAGTTTAAATATCTGGACCTTGTGAGTATTGTGACCAAAGCAAACATCCAATAATGATAAGATCAGCAAGATAATTATGATGTCTGAAACTTGCAAGGTTAATGTAGAATCAATTAATTTCGAGATTTTTCCAAATGCATGAAAAAATATTTGAATTTATATTAAATTCTTATTGTTTTAACAGCATGCACCCAAAACTGCTTGTGTCATGTTCATAATAATGCTTCGAGGCGCAATGTAATCTCAAATAAGAATCTGAGCAAACGATCATACTTCAATCTCCAAAAGGTCATTTGTGACAAACAGTTCAAATGCCTCCAACTGGCAGCGTTGCAGAGCCCTGCTGCGGCATCTGCAGTTGTCTGGACTTGTCAGATTTTGACCCACATTCGCTTTCGCGTCTCAGAACCACAAACAGTCTTGTTGTCCAGTCGGGAGAGCGCAGCGCGCCTCTCTCTCGCTCTCCTTCTCATTCCAGAGCGACAGAACGCGAGTGCCCGAGGCGCGTGCAGGGGCGGGGGCGCGGGCTGACTGACGGGACTTTGACAGACAGACTGTGAAAGGAGAGGCGAGGGAGGAGGGATGACCTTAGGCAAAACTTCAAGGGGAAAGCTGGCACTTTAAGACTTGAAACATTTCACTTAAATATAATGAGTTTCTAGCTCGGTGCCAGGCTGAGATGGATAAGAGACGCGTGTTTCTGCTGGACCTGAACTGCCTCATTAGAAACCAGCTAAACGTGTCAAAACGCACCAGGCAGTAAGCGGACAGCTATCAAAACGACACACTCCCCGGCAATCCGTGATGGATTCAACATTCACCTCGAAATGTGGCTACACATTTGTTCAGATGAAGGCGGCAAGCTGTTATACCAGCTTCCAAACGAAAGCAACGAATGCATGAAACACACTTAAACACGCAAAGAAATACATTGTGATACGTACTTTGTGGCGAGCAGCATGTTCTTTCGTGAATGCAGTTCGTTTGGATCCGTATGCTGTCTGTTCAGATATTCAGACACGGCCTTTGTGGGAAATTCAGTTTCGCAAATGTAGCCAAAGTCCCGAGCCAAATGAACAGCTTCTCCTGGAAATGAAAAATAAACACAGTATGGTACAATGGAATTAGGCTACTCCACATCTTCGCTTAAAATATTTCTCTACTAAATTACAACTGTAGCTGCAACTGAACTGGAGGGAGAGACAGCCTATTAAGCAAATGAAAGATTGCGGTGCAGAAACAATCCGACAGTCACAACAATAATTATATGAAATTAGCTGTACTGGTTAAAATGTCGTTTTACTGCTTCTGCATCTGTTAACTATTTGCACCGCCTAAGGAAGACAAATCAGATAAGACAAACTCCCAATGCAATAAAACTGCATTTAACATGTTCGTGGTTCATTCGTAAATTCAAATTTTCATTTTAGGCATAAAATGTATTCGAGATCCACGATTAAACTGATAAACAATAAATGCGTTTTTTTTAATCGAACTCGTTTTTTGTTATAATTGACCATTGTTTTCCTCACTTGAAAGGTCTAAACACTGTGTTAAAAACATCTAAATAAGAATCAGATGTCCTGCTTTACCTTCTACTAGAGACGTCAGTAAAGTGACATTCGCTGCTTTGCGTCTCCCCGCGGGCAAATTCAAGCCGATTTTCTCCAGCTTTTCCCTCAGTGATCTCCCGCCATTTTTCGATTTCGCTCTGAGGAAAACGAAGAAATAATAAGAGACGTGTTTTATGACGGATTGACAGCAAAGGAATGAACACACAATAAAAAGTGAACATTTGAAATCAGCTATTGGCAGGAGTATTAAAAACTTTCTTTCGGAAACAAAAAACGCAATCAGAAATTGCAGATGTTTAAATGTCATTTTTTGTCTTTAATCCCTTGACCTCTGGTCTGCTTATAATGTGGATTCTGGCTGATATATCGATGCCCTCACCTCCGTAGAACCCCGCCAAGCAGAGAAGCGTTCAGGCACTCTGGCGGAGAGAGGCGCCGCTGGACCTCGCCAACCGTCACTTTATATTTGGATGTGGAGCTAAGAAGCGACAAGCGTCCGGGCACCGAGCAGAAGACCTCGTTGACGTTCACGGTGATCCCGCCGATTAGACCGTCTTTGTTCATCATCAGGGAAGCGACGCTCTTGTGTGGAACTGGAACTGGTGACAGGATCAGACAGAAAATTTAGTTACGTGCTATAATACAGACTTACTTGATTATTTGGTCGAGCGTTTAACACTGTGTATGCTATCGCTGACACTATAGCGATAAAACAAGAGGTGTTATTATTTTAAAGTGATGTTTAAGACTAGTTACAGACAGCCCAGGCCTGTGAGAATATTATGTAATGTGAAATCTTGGCACATAAAAGCGCCGTGAGCTCGAGCCCTCGGCTGGCCCGGGTCACCCCACACGCGCCCGGAGCTGCCAGCGCGTGCTCCTGCTTTCATACGTTAATTCCACGTTCAATAGAAAGAAAGCAAGATTCGTCCAAATGCCTGTAGTATTTTATATTTTATGTTTTTTATATAATTTATTATTTTATCTCAACATGTTGCCAATATATCAACGGCGTTGCAAAATATAAACATGGTTCAATTTGCGCGGTAATGTTTAGCAGTTTCCAACGTGATTAAAATGCTAGCGTTACACTTTCTTAGCTTTATTAAATTCAGTTACATTTTCCTGTCAGCTTTTGTTTCCACGATGACATTTCAACACTATTTACTACGCTAATTTATTATATTATCGATTGGTGATGGACAATAACATTAATAACATTAACCACCTATTTTTCAAATCACCCCCCTCCCCTCCACACACAAACTCAGAAGCTGACCGTCAAACGACGTCTACTAACTTAAGCGCTAATGGGGTAACGAGCGCTCGTGCCCGCGGAGATCTCTACAGGGGATAATAGAGAAAACGAGCTCTAAACGAGCTGACGAGATCTGCGCTCAGAAAACCATCCATCACAGCGGCCACTTAAAGGCCTTCTCTTCTGGGAGGCCCGTGTTCCGTTAACTAAATTACCGGCAAACGTCCCCTCATAACGGACAAATATTAACACGAGCCCAGGGAGTGTTGCTGGAGATCTTACTGACTGCATGAAGGCCTTATCGCAAAGTAAATATGTCAAAACCTCCGTGGAGAAATTATAGCCTATCAACAAAGTGGTGCTTAAACGTCTATTTTACACAGCCATGTTCCCAAAGATAGGCTGGAAAATCTGGAATTTGTGCTAATGTTTAAGTGAATTAAATAAAAAAGAGAGAGAGAGCTGATAATAACTTAAGCCTACAATAGGCTAGAGGTTAAACTGGTCGATTATTATAACAACACTGAATTCTTTGTAGTAATTCAAATAAACAGTTCAGTTATACCGGTAGGACGCTATGATTCTAAAATATGCAATGGCCTCCAATTCCTCTTGCTTTGGCTGGGCGTCCAAGGTTAAGAAAATAGGCAGGTGACATCATTTGAATACCAGATGTGCTTCAGCGCATGCGTAAAAAGGTGTGCTAAGGTGTATTCACCTGAAATGACTTTTTGCCCCAAATCCATGAAACGGTAATTCCTTCTTATCGGCACTTTTTCCAAAACCCACTGATCTTTGAAAAATATGAATATCACAATATTAAATACAGCTCTGCATAATTCTTCCAGCCATTTTTTCATTTACCTTTTTTAATGACTGACTGATCCAGGATGTTCATTCCGTTGTTTACGTCATCCACAGCCTAAAACGGCAGCATAATGAGAAAACATTTAACTTTTGAACAAAAGCTACAGCCAGGTATAAATATTCAAGACAATGACCTTCTGTTTATGAAAATACCAGTAGATTCCACCGGGGTCACTGACAAAAATAAATAAATAAAACAAATTTCCAGTCCAGGAAGAAAAAAAACCCCATCCAAATGAAAATGGTGAACGTTAGTAAAAAAAAAAGAAAGAACTTTTTAATTAAGCTTAGGTCTCATGCTATTGATTTCACTAACAATTCGTCTAAAATGTTTGTTTTTTTCCATGCAAGTTTTCTGAATGAATTTTCCTAACGGTATTGTCAGTAACCGTGGACTTCACTGAAACAAAATCAATTAAAAAACTAAAAATCTTTTTTTTTTTTGAAGAGATAAAAACAAGCCCGATGTCAGTTACGTTTTAAAATCATTTTGGGAAGAGAGGCAAACAATCATTGTTCAGTCAGCTGAACGGGGACAGGCCTTATCTTGAAATTTAGAGTACGGATAAACTTGTCAATTGACGAAATTAGATATGATGTGTGCAGAGATATATTGATCAAAAACAGATGGTTAGAAAAGTGAACTGAGCAGGCGATTACTTAACAGATTTGCTGTTTGTGAAGTTTTCATTTTTGATCACTGCAACAGTAATTTTAAGTTAACAACAGCAGCTCTCCTCAACACAGGCCTAACTGTAATGCGTTTAAAATTATTTCTACAGTAAAAATATAGTCTCAAAAACAAAAATGGATTCACAACGACAACAGAATATTATTTCTGATAAAAAGGAAGCCTTTAGGATATTCTAAATATTAAGATGTACTACTATTACTAAATATATTTATGATAAAGATTCATTGTTATTGTCTATTGTTAAAATGTTTGTAACGTATTTCAGAAAATGTCGACAGGTCGAAAAACACCATGAAAATATACATAATTATGTCATACAGAGATACTTCAATTGTTTAAAATACTAGATAAAAAAATAAATAAATTTAATGAATTCGTTAAAGAAACTTAAAAATTCTAAATTATTTATTCCACGTCTTTGTGCAATTTCTGTCTCCACAAAAGAGGTTACTGTCCAAGCCAAAAACTAAAAATCGTTACCAACCTGCACATCTTCCATGCCGTGCGCCAGGCCATGAAGGGAAAGACCGTCTCCCATCCCCGCCTCGAGCCCGTGATGCGTGGAGTGGAGCAGCACGTCCGGTCGGCGCACGGTCGAGTAGTCCCGCCGGGGGTCCAGACCCGAGAGCTGCGGTAAAGAGGCTCGAGGCTGCGGCAGTAAAGCTCCGCTCTCCGTGCCCACGTCCTGCCGCTGACGGGAGCCCCACGGGTGCTGCTGGGGCTGGTGAAGAGCGTTCAGAGAGTACGGGTCACTGACGTGTGAGTACGGGTCCTGACTCTGGTGATACGGCAGCGGCTGGTACGGCGGGGGAAAGTACGGCGGTTGGAAGTCCGAGGATGGTGTGTGAGAGAGCGGCGGAGCGCTGGAGTACGGACCCTGAGAGACCGAACCCAGCTGGGACAGTCTGGAACTGTGGCTCGGTACCCCATCATGGCGGTCCTTCAAACAAGAAAAGAATATACGATTACAAACCAACCGTTTGAATGTTCTTATTAAAAATAAATAAAAAATTGAGTTTTTGGATGTTTTAAAGAATAGCTACTGGATCGAATCAAACAACATCGAAAGACTATTTAGTGGTGGCTACATATAACCGCCCGCGGTGATTCAAGAAAGTACAAAAGCTTTCAAAATATTTGTATTTTCTGACTGATTCATGTGTAGTAACTCCATTAAACATCTAAAACAAGGTATAAACGCAGGGTTTAAGTTACTGAGCTCGAAACGTAATAAGCAAAACCGCAAGCCACCTTTTTACAACGCAGCTACAAAAAAAAAAAAAAGAATTTTTTCTGGGTTCCCAGACTCACCGTGGAGGAATACGTGTGCACTAACATCTGGACGAAAAAACGCGAGCTCGTTTAGAGCAGAAGGACACGCGACAACACGACACACGCTCGCCTGAAGAAAAACGCGCTCCTTTCTTAACTCCTCATGACCGCACGGAGCAAAAAACTTGCTTTTTTTCAGCTCAAATAGCTTCTCCTACAGAACTCTGTTCCTCCAGGTCTCGGTTCTGTTCTTCCCGATCCGGCGCTCTGATCCAGAGTGCGGTGCTCCGTCCGTTCGCCTCGCTACACCTCCTCAGAATAATTGTTATTCATGACTCCTCTAATATTGCGGGAATACTTAAAGCAGTGGGGAGCAGCGGAGCGTGAAGGCGCTGCTGCTGTAAGTGACGTTCATTCAGGAGGAGGAAACACTCGTGCTCTGTTTTATTCCCCTCTCTGTTTGAGGTCCGGCATGCACGGGTCCGGACCTCTTTCTTTTGCTATTGTTGTCTTTTATGTTATTGTTGTGTGTGCACAGTCCATTTATCTCCAGCCAGAACAAACGAATCGCCGGAATCAGCTGCTTTGAACAGGCAGATGGACAGAGGCCTCATTCACAAGCACTATATACTCACATACTTTAATATGCATTAAACCACTACATCATACTCACCATAGCTATTCTCACGATTACTCACAATAGCGAAATTGGATTCCACCATATAGAGTACTAATGTTAGACACTTCATTTAAATGATAAAAAGAAGCCATACTTCTACAACCTGACAAAAGGCGTAATTTTGAGCCTCTATTCCACATTCACCACAACTTTACCCTTGTTATTCCATACTCACCATAGATTTACATGCATGTGTGTTTAACCAGGCCCACCTCTGAGATAAACTAAAACATTAACTTCACAATAACGATACTACTCTAATATGATAAAACACTTATAGCGGTTAAACCGCTCTAACAAATGTCTGAAAAGAGTTGAAGCTTTAAAAAAAAAAAAAAAGCATAAACAGATTTAAAAAAAAATGTTTTCTGCATCGGGTGACAGTTTAAAGTCCTCCACTAATGGTGCCCCATTAAACAGCTCGTATAATGGTCGATTTCACGGGCTGGGGTCGAAGTGTTTAATTACACGCGTGACGGTGACTGTGAGAGAAAAGCCATGTGTGACTCTCTAGGTCGGCATCCCGCGAGGCTTTTCCAAAAACCACCACGAGTCTCTCCCACGAGTTCGAGCTCATTCAGGGGAATCCACGGGACTCCCACGCGTGACACTGCGTCCTCTCCTTTTGTAGATGTGATTCTCTTATTAATACATCGATGACAGGCTCTCAAGAAAAATAATGCCAGAAGTTTTTCAATGCATATAAATATTGAGATGTTCCATTTCCTCTTAGTTTTAAAGCTAATTCTATTACTTAAAAAAACAAATGAACAAAAAAACAAAAAAACAATATAAACGTGTAAAAAACGTGCCTCGATTTTTTTTGACAAAGAAATTAGATTTTTTTTTTTACAATTTTTGATCATTTGTACAGTTATAATATTAAAAACTCCAATGCAAACCAAAATTTAAATCAAAAAATACTTTTAAAGGAAATAAAGTAACTTGCTAAAATAATTGTTCATACAAGAATTACATAAGCAATTGGTGAACAAACGAATTAGCATGAATATGACAGAATGCTTCTAAATCATATGTTTAGCATTTGCTATTTTTTTCTTATTGCAATAAGCAGCATAAATTAATAAGAGACCAAATATATTTTTTTTTAAAATAAAACACGATCAAATGCAACGCAATTTTTGTCGCTATATAAACCATACAGTGAAAAAACAGTTGCGGATGCAGTTTGTCTTCTCGTTACCTCGTATATATCTTCATACTTGACATTTTCCACCAGTTTCCACAGCATGTTCGCGCGCTGATCCCTGTATAACGAGTGCATTCATGTGAAGAGTGAAGATCTCAACTCTCTCTCTCCCTCTCTCTCTCTCTCACTCACTCACCGAAAACGTAAAGCTCACAGAAAAATTCCCGATTCCCCTTTACGGTGTTTGTCTGCGTGTGTGTGCTGTAACGCCGTTGATACAGTGAATGTCTAATGTTAAGTGTGTTGACTTTGGGTTGTATGTAAAGCTGCTGCGGGGGGATTCGCTGAGACTCCAGCTCCATCATCAACTGCAGATGAAGTGAACGCTTAACAAACGCAGTCTGCCATTTTACAAGACCGAGTCAACGTGTAAGCACGGATTTAAAGGAAACAGAACAAAAAGTATTAAACCAAAATCACATAAGCTAAAATAACCAATAGTTTCGATTTAAAAAGTCATCCTTGCAAAGTCAATAAACTGTTGGAAAAGGCGATGATCCGCTGGTAAACTTTGTATATGAGGTGCAACCGCAACTGTTTATTCACCAAATAAGTGAAACGAGAGAATTTGATCGCTCAGTTTTTGCTACAAATCTTCGTTATTGCTGTAAGCAAACATTACCTCAAAGACACTCGCAAGAAAGCGAGGTCAGATGTCCACAGCTGCTTCTTATACGCGACCCAATACAATTGCAGCCATGTAGTGATGAGAGGCAGTCCAGTGCGCCCCCTGCTGGTCATTGTCAAACATACACTTAAACACCGAAAAGAAAACAAAAAGCTCGCTTCAGGTTAAAGTTCGTTTCAGGTTGACTTAAAGTAGAATTGCAAAACGTTTTAGCTTGGTTTAAGACGAGGTCAAACAGTTTTATTAAACTTAGTGTTTTCGTGATACTTCCTGTTTCTGAAATGGCTGACATCCACAAAAACCGCGGTGCTCAATCCAGCTTCTGCAGAGTTTAGTCCCAGCCCTGCTCCAACACACCTGCCTGTAACTGACCCTTCACTAAGCCCCACCCCTTAGCTACTGTTGCTAACTCAGATGAACTGTAAAGGAAGTTCCATAGGAACAAACTGTTTTCGAGTTAAACGTGATTATTGGGCGGTAAATTGGAACGGAATTCATTCTTACGCAGAGTGGAATGAATTGTGACGTCGCTAAGCATTTTTTAAAATCTTCATTTTTCTTAAAGGAATTATTAAATTACACCGCAAAGTGATTAATAACTGTAAATCAGAACTAAAGCAAACACTTTTCACAGTCAAATAAAATAAAATACAAAAGAGAGAGAGAATCTGAAAGCGAATCAAGTCATCCCAAGTTTGATCAAAACCGTTCTTAACGCGGTACCGTGAAATTAGTTTTTATTTTCAGCACTGCAATGACCTGAATTACCACGCAAATAAAAACAAACATGAATTTACTTTTAATTTTTTTCTTTAAACTTACTTTAAGGATGTATTTGGGAACAAGACCTGACCCGTAGTCAAAACGTTAGTTTACCAATATTTATTTAAACATTTAGAAAAGGGTCACCATTTGCCAACAACGTATTACCGTGTTTTTGGGTGATTTCTGCAAAATTGCATTTAATACTGTGCAAAAACACACAATTCCTCCAAAGACCTAAGTTAGACAACAGCAAAAGCTTACCTGAAAATGCGGACAAAAAGTCCCCAAACCAAAAGTCCTTGCAAACATACACAATTAAATAAATAAATAAAAAACAAAAACACTAAAATACATGTAAACTGATGGAAAGTTATAAGCATGGGCAAGAGCTTTTACTCCAGCAAATATCTGTTTCTTACAGTAAGTTTATTTCATTATCAATTTCTGAAGACAAAAAACTTAAAGCCTTAACCTGAATCTAAGTCTAAACTCGAACACTGTTATTGCTCAGGAAAATATATATATATATATATATTGAATAATTATTGAAATGATGTTTTATTCCAATTAATGTAAATAATTTCAGTGCCGTAATTATTGGTTAAATAAGAAATTCATCACAAGAACTTACAGTTTAATTTATAATTCTTACAGTTTAACTTAAACATTGGAGACTAATATATTTAAAGGCATATTAACATACTAAGATTTTGCAGTATTGCGGACAATTGCCGGTGATCCAGTGTTTCCGTTCATGTAGAGATGACACAATTCCCTCTTCTCACACAAGAGGTCACTGGGTCACTAGAAATGCACAGTTTTCCAATGTTGTTACTGATAATTGATTTGTATTGTCATTATTTTTAACTACATCTCCCAATATTTTCCAAAAAACAGCTAAATTCAAAGCAACTAAATGTGCACTGTGGAACATTTTTGTCCCTCACACTGAGAGACTAACTGATCATGACCCAGTTTTAATCCAGTTTCTCAGATCTGTTTCATTGGCCATTAAGATGCTGCTTGACGTATGGAAGAGTGAAAATAATCTGCGATTAATGTTTCAGCAGCCCCGCTGCCACTGAGAAAATGCCAGAGCCAAACACACACACTCATGCTCACTCTGGGCATGTCTAGAGGCCATGACAGATGTCCAAACAGTTTGAGAGAAAGTAGGCTCATTCTGCACAGACTTTGATTAGAATTCAACATTAAAATTCTCACAGAACACAAAAACACATAAACACACACTGTAATACAAGTGTGCACAAACACATCTTTGTCATTGTAATAGCATGTCACATTTTCAAAGCATAAAGAGAATATATAATGACATATTAGGTGTGCTTTTTTTTTGTACTAAAATTAAAATGTGCATACCTAGTAAAAACAATATGTGAGTACTTATAAACTGACGTATGTGCGTGAACGCAATCATTACCTACCATTACACAAGCTGGCCACAAGATGGCGTGCGAGTAACGTGATAAACATCCATTGAGTTCCTGTGGAAGACTTTCAGTAGTAGAGGAAAGAAAGTCTTAAACCATGATAAACCAGATCCAGTCCAGATGCTTTAGATCCTTCAAGATTGCACGATGACTTGTAAAAAAAATAATAAACACTTTTCATAAAAACGTTTCCCATCAGACCTTCAGAATTTTCTCTGTGTGGAATTTTGTGTAGAAGTTAGCAAAATCTGAATAAAACAACTTTTTGGTGACATTCGTGAATGTCTTTACTCGTAAACAAGATTCATAAAGTATAACAGGCCTAACATTTTTTATTATAATTAGCCTGTATTTTAAATGTGAATAGTTGTGCTAATTAGCTTTCCATAAATACAAGGAAAATCGATGGTACTAGATAGGGAGCTACGTAAATGTGCTAATGTCGTTGATTCGTGTTAGTAAACTAATTCAAAAGCAATGATTATAGCATACAACATCAACATCTAATGTATGCGTGTAAAAATATATTTAGTCCTTTGTTTTGTCGGAATAAAGTTGCAGTGTCTATTATTTATGATTGTTTAACTCAGAACCGCTAGGCTGGAACAGCCAGACTTGATCGGCTGAGAAATAATTTACTCTGAAAATGGATGTTTGTTTACATAGCATAAGTGCCAATTGTTTTGGTTGTGAGTAGCCTGGCTTCTCCGTATTTTCTCATGAGGACTTTTCATTTGCATTTTACTTTTTGAACTTGTAATTAATTACTAACCGAGTAAACTAGGCCGAGTCGATGTCTTAGCGTGTTAAATGAAAACAGAACTTTATGTATTGAACGTCACACATGCATTAGAACTGCCCAAGCTGATAAAACACACTCGTGATCAATAAATGCGCTAATTATGCGTCAAGGCTGTTTGGGTTTTTCTAAGATGGTGTTATTGGGATAGGCTATTTAGGCTACGTTCGTTAACGTTGACTAGTCGCTGATTATTGAAACTTTCTCAGTAGCTGAGATCAGACAGCGGTTTCCTACAAAAAATTTGAATATGAATGCGAATCGCTTTTATCTTGTGCAAAGCTTCGCATCGATCTGTCAGTCAGTTATTGACTTTGCAAAGCCTTCCGGTGCAGCAGCGTGTTGGTCTTTCTCTGCTGTTAATGATCTGTTCTGTGCTTATTTATTCTACATCAACCATTTTTTCTAAATGTATTCAATAATAATAGCCCAAAGAATAAAGTTTAGCCGCATTGTGGTTGTTTTTAAAATTAATACAATGCAATAATTGTATAAATAGCTGATAGATTCTGTTCGCTCTCAGTTCTGTCAGTATTTTCCTCGGCGTTTTAAGTTGAATGAGTTTACTGGGTATTTTTATTCTGTGTGAATGAATTAAAGCAAGTTCTTGCTTGCAGCGTTTATTTACAAATCTAACAAACCTAAAACAGCTAATCAAGGTCGTCAGTATCACTTAAAAGGTGCTGTAGGAAGGTACTATCCACCTTATTTTTTCCAGTAAGAGCGGGCGCGGCCATTTGTAATTTTTATTGGTCTGGCTTCCTGTGGCGTCCAGCTATTTTTAGCTGTACAAAACAGCTTGTTTTGCTGTTTTTTTGCAAATTGGTGTGTCGTACCATATTATTTTAATGTACTATCTTTATCTTTATCAATTATGAACACACTGGTTTGTAGAGCAAACAGTTTTGCAGTTGGTTGCATGTTGTTATTATTCTCGTATAGTGGCTAATAAACCAGAAGTCTTACTTTTGCATTGACGAATAACACGGATAGATCTCCAGAAATAAGATGAGGAAAAAACTTATTTAACATGAACAGAAGCAGGTGAGTGCAAGATTTTTTCGCTGCACAGGTTGTTAGGTTGAAGTATGCATCAATATTAATCAATAAGGTGTTGTCAGTGTCAGATCCAATGCAAATGCACATGAAATATGATTCACATTCAGGAAGCAGCACATGAATTCAAGTCCACTCAGGTGAGTTAATATAAGACTTTGAGCAATATGCTTTATTGAACACCAGTAGTTTGCATGTAGGGTTATTTCATATATGTAGTTCAAAGCCTACAAGAAAAGATTGAATTTATATATTTATATATAACTTTTTTACAAATGCAGTCAAGAGTTTGTGTTCTGGAACAACAGTGGGGAATGTCAGTTTTAGATGGTGTACAAAGTTTAACATGCACAATATACAGTAACTAACAGGGAAAGTTACCTGTAATAATTTACAGTCTCAAACTGACCTCAAATCAGGTCTTGCCAGAAATGGAATGTGAGTCTTTTTTTAATAAAAGATATTGCATTTTTAAAATCATTATTTAAACTAATTACATACAGACAAACTTTAGGCAAAATAACTTCTTCAATAACTTAGAAAATAACGGAAATGGTTCGTGTTCGTCGGGCAGTGGGAATGACGTGACTGGTTTGTACATACAGACAGACTCTCGTACAGGGAAAGCTGAGGTCATAGGAAGTTATGCCAGTTATATAAATAAACGCATATGGAATAAAAACCCTGTAACCCCGCCCCTAGTAGCCACGCCCTGAACGAGGCCCGCCCATCAGGAAGTGGGAAAGTGGCCACTCCTGCGTCAGAGTCATTCTGTCTTCTCGATTTTACCGTCTTTCGTCGGTACCTCGGTGGTTTTGCGCAGTGTTTTGTCCGAGTTGGAGTTGATCTGGTTGCTGTCCGGCGTTCCTGTGCTCTTATTGGCTGAGTGTTTCTCCAGGTAATTAAGCATTTCACTGAGAATCGTTTGAAAGGTGCTAAGAGCCGCGCAAATCGCCGGCGTACCGAATCCATGCGTGATCAGACTAAAAAAGATAAGAAAAATGGTGATTAATAACAGTATCCACCTTATTAGTAACTGTGAGACTTCCATTGTCATTGGCTTTCAGTGCAAATAGTTTTGCAATTTACTGCACTTTGTTATTTGCATCAGCTAATGAATATGAAGTCTTACACCTGTGCATTGCAAAATCAAGTGGATGTTTGTTCTATTTTTGTATGCAGGTTTCAGCTTTGTACCTGAAGTGTGTTAGATGTCTCTGAATGTCCAAATCCAAAATAGGTGTTGGTCTAGAGGAACCGAGTGGAGATCGATCCTGACTTAACAAATCCTGAAATTCCTTACAGATCTGCCTGCGGAGACACACAGGAATTCAAACAGTTACAAGGACGCATCTCCAAAACGAAAACCAAAGCAGCGTTCCTCATAATTAATGCATAAAGGAAATTTAATGAGATCTTAGTTTTCATATGTTACACGCATGCAAACACGCATTCTTTCCTCCAATAATAAAACCTCATTCTCTAAGGTGCAAGATAAGTTCTTTTGTAGCCAAACTGCACTAGATAATTCATATTTGGTGCATATGAAGGTCTCATTTAGAAATGTATTATTCAAGAGTTTGAATATCTTAATGTCTTATGTCCATCTTACTTGGTGGCCAGCACCATTTTCTTGCGCGCGTTCTGTTCCTTTGGTTCCGTGTGCTGGCGGGCGAGATGCTCCCCGACCACTTTGGTGGGAAACTCTGTCTCACAGGTGTAACCAAAGTCCCGAGCCAGATGTAGCGCTTCCCCTACAAACACAGAGGAGGAAGATGAGGGATGAAGGGAGCCGGGAAATCAGTTCATTCTCTAAATGCTGCCTAAAAAATTGCATAGATGTTGCATCAATCTGTCTCACACCATTCTAATTTTTAAACTCTTCCCTTGAGTAATAGAGATTTTGTCTGTAGACTAAAAATATTTCAGACTTTTTCTTTTATGCCAGAATAGATTTGTTTCAATCTTAATAAGAGCTCATCCACAACAAATATGAAGAAACTAAACCGGACGCATCAATATTACGGTTACAACCTGTTGAATTGCCAAAATGCATTCAACAGGTCCTAAAGACTAGATATGAAATAAAACAGGATGAAGATGTAAACAAGTTGCTCATATTTTGCATCATATTTTATCTCAAAGTAAAACTGCTTCCTTTAAAACACTTCAACAGACCAAATTCATAAAATGAGCCATCTAGCATCAAATCAGAGCAGTATGTCAGAAACAAATTCACGCATCTGAAAACGGCCACGAACTTGATAAACAAGAGCCGGCATTATTAAAAAAGCACAAACCAGTCCATACCTTCCACTAAAGAGGTCAGCAGCGTGACGTTCGCCGCTTTCCTGCGGCCTGCTGGGAGATTGAGTCCCAACCTGTCCAGTTTCTCCCTGAGGCATCGGCCACCGTTCTTTGACTTGGCCCTGACCCACACAGATGGAGAAAGTCCATCAGCAACACGCTTGCATGCAATTCACATGTCACATTTCATATCCTTCTCACAGTCTTTTTTTTCCAAAGCACTTTTACATTATTAAACCTAAACACTCTACAAACCTGCATTTTCAAGTGAGCACATGACAACTGTTCAGAGCTATGTGTAACTAAAACAAGTCCTTACATTTTTCAAGATGAGATTTAAAAAATATTTAGGACTAAACATGACCGCAATGATTATTTTGCCCATGCATTAGCTTCATTCAGACTATAATGTGTATAAAGAATAATCAAATATTTATTCAAACAACCACTATACTATATTACCCATTATATAGACTGAATTTCTGAATGTTTTTCTGCCGATTCCTTTGTTTCCGCAGGCGTTAATGAACCTGAGCTTTACCAGCATGTGTTGTCCTGTGTTTAAAACGAGTGAGCGAGTGAATGTGCGTGTATGTGTGTGTGTGTTTCTCCTCTCTTCTCGTCACTGGCCTCATTTCTGCTCTCCAGTCTGTGTCCCTCATCAATAATGGAACCTCAGCTTCACTGTTCTCATTCCCTTTCCATCTCTCTCTCTCACACATCCAGCCACATTCTCTTTTTTATCTCTGGATTAAGTGTCCAGGACTCAATGTGCCATCCCTTTTTCCTCTTTCTGTCTTGCGTTTTGTTTTTTCCAGTGAACTAAAAATTTTAAAAAAGGCCTTCCTTCATTTTCATTGCTCATATTTCAATGCCTTGTGAAATTATTTTGCTTTAATAATTGTAGTTGAATTCACCCCTTCTAGTCCGTGAATTCAAGGATATCTGGAGTTAGGAAAAAACATGCATGGAGTTCTTTGCTAAATTCGCAATTTCTGAGTGAATGCAGGTAAACGCGTGCCAACAAACAGCTTTTTTGATTCAGAATTTCATGCTTCCAGTTGTGCATTCTGATTTATGAGTTTAATGCGTTTAAAGTGCATCTCCTACCTTCTTAATATCCCACCGAGAAGTGAGGCATTGAGACACTCTGGAGGAGACAGGCGGCGTTTGACTTCAGCGATGGTGACTTTGTACTTTGAGGTAGAGCTGAGTAGAGAAAGTCTTCCTGGTACAGAGCAGAACAGGTCTGTAGGGTTCACTACACACGTGCCACCTGTACACAACAACAAACAACACGTCAAACCTTAGGAAATGACCGGCGACAGCGCTTGTATGCTCTGTTTGTGGGCACAAATGAGAAAATCATCAAGATGCAAGCTTCAAAAAAATTGAATAAAGATTATATTCAAAACGATTCAATTTTGATTTTGAAAAGCATGCATTGAAGCTGTGCATTTGTATATGAGTGTGTGTCCATAACCTTAAAATATATATGAATGCATAAACAAGCTTATGCACCGTAGGTAGTTCAAATGTTTTGGTTAATTTTAATAGGTCATGACAAATGTGACCATGGACCACAAAACCAGTCGTAAGTAGCACGGGTATATTTGTAGCAACAATACATTGTATGGGTCAAAATGATCCATTTTTTCTTTTATGCCAAAAAATCATTAGGGTATTAAGTAAAGATCATGTTCCATGAAGATACACATATCAAAACTTCATTTTTGATTAGTAATATGCATTGCTAAGAATTTCATTTGGACAACTTTAAAGTCGTTTTTCTCAACATTTAGATTTTTTTTTTTGCACCCTCAGATTCCAGATTTTCTAATAGTGGTAGTGGCTAAATATTTTCCTATCCTAACAAATCATACATCAGTGGAAAGCTTATTCAGCTTTCAGATGGTACATAAATCTCAATTAAAAAAACAATTGACCCTTATGGCTGGTTTTGTGATCCAGAGTCACATGAATTCAAAAAGTGCAAGTACTTCATGTAGTTAAATATGAACAGGCATGCATGCAACTTATTAAAAATCTGCTAAAATTCAAATACTTGTCGACCACCTGTATGAATAATCATGTTTTGTACACAAGATTTTGCACATCTAATTGCATATTAAATATTATGTGTTTATTTATTAAGGACTGTATGTCAGATCCATACTACGCCTAGAACAACTGCGAAAGATTACAAGTTCAGCCTGAGCTGGAATCAATGGGTCGGCTACCTTATTTAGCCATGTGTGTGTATTTGTGTCTGCGTTTGTGAATGTGTGTGTTCCTGAAGGAGTTTTCTGGCTAGCGGGCCTCTAACCTGCTCCTCATCAGTCACCCTAAAGCGCTCTGACAAACCCAAGATCTCTGCTAGCATGCAAGTTCACTTCACATTAATTCCACCCAAAATGTTTTGATTCAAAGTAGTTTGTATTTTATGTTGCCAAGGGCAATTGAAAAAGAGCTATTGCCGGTAGTCTGGTCGCGCGCGCCGGGCCCAGAGGCGATAGCGGGTATTTAAGCGCGAGGGAGAGTAGCCCGAGGCAGCGCGCGAGCGATCACAAAGCGAATCAAGCGCTTTTTGCGAGTTTGCCACGAAAATTAAAGAAAAAAAGACATAGGCCAAATGTCATTCTGTTTCTATTTCAACTGTAGCGGTGGTGTGTGTTTACGGCGCGCGCCTCACGCTCATCATCCAAAACACACACACGCGAGCGCGCGTGAGCGAGAGCGCGCGCAGCGAGAGGAAGATGCGGTGCGTGTGTGTGCGCGCGCGTGTAAAGGCGGGGTGACGCTTGATCAAATTCCTGAAAGCTAAGAGGGATAATCATGATTAAAACACAGACGACTTTTCTAAGTAGGATCCTCGTTTCTTGACTGATTTCTTTTGAAAAAGGTTATCTGAATATTCAACGAAGCCAAAGCTGCAGTCAGTGTGAACAACATTAATATGATCTCCACTGAATTTGGAGCCGCGCGGCATTAACATATCAAAGCGTGCGCCCGAGGCGCGAGAAGCTATCGATACCGGAGCGCGAGGTAAAGCAATGATTATTGGTTGTGATGGTTGGAGCGGCGGAGCTCGCGGCTAAATCCTGCACACCATTAACTGGAAGTGATGGCGAGCCCAACACCTAGACAGAGTTTATTAAAAATTAAGCGCCCGAGACACCGTTCGCTTTATGGTAAACTCCACATGTGTGTCGATCCGCCGCCGTTTTGAAGAGACAGACAAAGATGCGACTGATATTAAGAAAATATTAAGAAACGTGGAACACGATTCAATTCATCCGCACAAGACGCGCGATTTTACAAAATACAGCGGCAGACAGACTGAGAATACCGAAATTCTTCTGAGATTCTCTTCAACGGCCCTCAGCGGAGAATGACCTTGAGAAATGTATGTTTTATCGGGGTGTGAACTTCTGAAACAGATTTAGCTCCTTAATTATGCAGTCTCTGACTAATTAATTAATCCATTTCCTCCGAACTGCGACGTTAACTAGAAAGATACTAAAATAGTAAACAAGCTTTGAGAAAAAACATAACATTAATTTCAATACAAGTAATATTCATTAAAAAAAAAAAAAACACCAGCAGGACAACAAAAACACCAATATTAATAATAATTGTAAACAACTGAGATTTGCCTTTGTAACGTTTTCAGAATAATAGCCCACATAATACTTAAAAGATAATATGAATTTGCACCTTTTGCCTGAGGAAATAATAAAAACAATAAAAATGGTTGCATCCAATATGTAAATACAATATGCATTTAATTAGGCTATTTTTTTCCTGCCGACACTGAAATGTTTATTATTTATTCGTTGCATTTATTTTTTATTTATCTCTCTTTTTTTTTCAGTAAAAGTAATAATTTAACAATGAAAGCAGTAGGCCTGTTGATTGACTTTTACATGAATGCATTTCCATTTGAAAGGAAACTACATTTAAAAAGAAATTATTTCCCTGAATTTTTATTCAAATATTGCTATTTCTGTGTTGGTTTAAAACAATATATATTTTTTAAATTCATATATGAATAAAACCAACAATAATTTTAGTATTTTTAAATTAAGAGGCTAAAATGCTAATGGTAAATATTAAATCATTTTCTTGTCACTCGAAAGTAGTACGTAGGCTATTAAATATACAAAAATAAAAAAGTTGATGTAAATGGTGATATTTTTCCGTGTTTACTTTAGTCTCTTGTAATTATAAAATAAGAAATCAAATTAGAGTTAACGAGACTGACGTTAGTGAAAAAAAATAGATATGAATAAAAGATTAAAACATTAAAAAATAAATAAATAAATTAGCGTGTGCTTCTTTTGCTCTCTATTTATGTGTGTGCGTTGTGACCTTACCTCTCCGAATCACTCCACCTTGTCCATTTAACACGAGTCCGCATTGTGCGTCTACAGATCCCTAAACACACATACACACATATATGAACTTCATAATCATTAATAAACTAATCTTACACACTGTGATCAGTATTTGTGTTTGACGAGGAATGTTTGACACATTAAACAGACCACGTGGCTACAGGTAAAGTTGCAGTGGTAACGGAACCTGTTACATTATGATGTCAAGCCAACAGATTATTTTACTTTCTCTTATCAGTGATGTCATCAGCCAAAGGAACACTGGATGGCATCAAAAGAAAAGAGTTAATCCGTCTCACGAGCCACGACCAGTCTGGAGGCCAAGTCAGACACACAGTCTCAAAGAAAAAAAAAATAGCGCACACATATTGCACCCACACACGCTCACATCCATACTGACACCATACTGGCGTGCTCTTATAACCCTTTAACAAACTCATGCTCTATTTTTCTTTTCCCCGCAGTTAAAGTGATTATAAAATCAATATACAAACCCGTCGGATCAGGCATAAATTACGCGTGTGCGTGTTAAAGGTGCGGCAGCTTCTATTGTTCCGCGTGCCAAATCTGTTTAGCGGCTCAAAGATGCGCTTGTGCGCACGAGACTGACCGCATCTGTTCCACGGCCTTCACCGAGCGCACGGTTTCATTCAGCACCAAAGAAAGGTCCAAAACCTTTTCACGGGACGTATGTGTTGCTTTCTGTGTTTTTTGTGTCTGTTCTCCTGTGGGCCTTTTTTTGTCGTCCTAAACACGCGACAGAAATACCAAAATTAATCCGTGCGATTTTTGTTATAAACACGTCTAAAGTTTATACTACTCTATTATTTTATTTATCAATTTAAAGTGATGAAATTTTGCCTATTGCAAAATTGCATCTGTGCTAAAATAGCATAAAACAGTTCACGAATGTTTTCTGGCAAATTATGCTATTGCAAAATAAAAAATAAAAAAAATAGAAAACACGCTATATTGCTGATGCAAGTTATTTAAATAGGCCCTGTAAAACATGACGGCCAAATCAAAAATTAATTATTCAACAATTATTATTATTATTACTTTATTATTAGTCAAAGCAATAAAATGTTCATATTTACTACACATTTTATATTAGTTAGTCAGTACTATTATCTGATCTTTAGAAGAATCAGTTTCTATTAATTCTATAAATTGGATTACGTCGATGTTATCATTTAAATACTCAATTTACTATTACAATTTTCTTTCTACGCAATGATCCAAAATATAAAATATAATCTGCTACCTAGATTTTTTTTCTCTCAAATACATTTTATCTATTCAATTTCACTGTCGCACCGAAGGATTAAAAGGATTGTATAATTATTTTGATTTTAACATATTTTTGACTCACCGGTTAAACTTGAGCTGTTTCAGATGTCTGTGCATAAATAACCAGTTGATTGACATTAAGTCCTAAATTGGATAAACTACGGTGCTCTACTGCGGAGGATTTGCCTTTTGTTCGCACTTTTTCAAGCCCTTAATCCGCCTTTTAACGGAGGAAAAAGAAACAGCGGCTTTACAGCAGCGAGGCCCGACATACGCGCAACCGAATTCAGACTTCTCAATATTCACTATATTAAATATGTCAAATCCACCAGTTAAATCAACTGAAAAGATGGTGCTTCCAAACGTTTTAAAATAAAGTCTTATTTCACATGTTGGGAAATAATGCATTTTTGCAAAGCAGAGGGTTTTTTTCCGTTGTGATTTCCCCCCCGTGTGTTTCGGTTTATTTTATGAGCTATTTCGAAATATTAATGTATTGGTCGTTATTAAATTAATCGAAGAGGCCGAAAAGAAGTGATCGCTCGGCCTCGATTTTTTTTTCTTTCAGTCTCTCCTGACGTCTAAGGTTTTTTGGCGAAGCCCTCGGGCAATCATTTCTTCTGTTCGGGTAGTGAAAGTGTCTATACAACATCCCTGAAGGCGTCAACTTCTCTGCAGCCTGCGTGTGAGACGGTGGTGACACGTTGAGTGTGTGTATTTTGTGCTTGAACGGTAGAAATGCCGGTGAGGTGTACCTGTAGGTCATCGGCCCCCGGTGGCGGCAGCCCCAGACCCGCCCCGGGCAGCAGTCTTTGCTCGGGGTGCATGCCGTACTGAGAGCCGTGGCTCATGATTGACAGGTCATGCCTGCGGTACGCGTCCAGGCAGCCCAGTTCCCGCCGCTGCTCGTCCAGGCACGAGGACTTGAGCGCCCGAGCGTTGTGAATATTGATGAAGTCCGCCGGTTCGCCGTGATGGAGCTGCTGGTAATACTGCTGCGAGTGATGGAGAGAGTTTAACGAGTACGCGTCCGGGTTCACGGCCGGGTGGCTGTGCTGGAACTCGTAGTGGAAGGACTGGTGGTGTAAGGGCGTGTACTGGTGGTTCGTGGGAAAATACGGGGAGGCAAATTCGGTTCCGGTAGCTGGGTATGTAAGCGGAGACGATGAAGAGTAAGCGACAGACGAGTTGGCCACAGATTCCAAGCATCCGAGTTGCATCAAACGGTAGCTGTTTGATCCGTCGTGACGTATCTGTGCGGGGAAAAAAGAGAAAAATATGAGGGATGTCATTTACACGCGCTCGCAGCGATCCGCGCGCATTTCTCACGCGGCGGAAACTCAAACCTTCCCCAAACACACAAACACACACAGCAGCTCAAAGTGTCTTTAGAAAAGTACCTGACGGCGATGTCATCTCTCCGTGCCTGGGAGGGAGTGCGTGAAACACACTGCAAACTGCTCCACGAGCTCACAGCGTTTTTTTCCTCCCTCACTTGTCTATCATTTGCCACGGAGTGTGTTATTTGACTATATTATTATTACTACATCCGTGCAAACGCTATTAAAAGCCGTTTTGTGCCAACAATCTACGCCCGTTTCACTGCAGGTAAGCACAAGACACGATAGTCCGCACTTCCAATAATTATTATTATAAACGTATAAAAAGAACGAGCAAATGGTTCCAATCACGGTAGAGACTTTTACATGAACTCTGCAGAGGCATATTCGCCACGAAAAAAACTACAAGCAGTAATAGGCAGTTTCAGTAGAAATAAACACATGGTAGGCTATATTTTATCAACTCCTCTCAGAAGTCTTAACTTCCATTCCGCTGTGCAAAATGATCGTAATTTCCCGCCATGCGATGCTACGCTAAATTTAATGAAATTAAACGATTTTTGTGAGGTGATAAGAAATGAAATTTAAATACCTCCGCATCGTGCACCAGTCCCGGAAATGTGGCTGACATTCTCGCGATCCAATAACCCGATTTCCTCGCGCTGTTGGACGAATGAAAGAAAAAAATCCCCAAAATAGCGCGTGAAAATGAAATGTCGCCTCGCGCAGTCGGTAAAAGCGGCTGAAATGCCTCCCCTCTGCACAAAGCGCTCCCTGGCTCGGATTTTGTACTTGCTGGGTATTTCTCCGGCTGATGTCGTAGGTCCCTTGGTAATATAGAAGTTTTGAAAATTAAGCATCAGCATTGAGGAAAGGGAGGACAATAGAGAGAGCAGCCTCATCCCTGGAGACACGGAATAAATATTGTATCTTCGCCTAATAAGGAACCAAGTGCGCTTTCAACATTTTTGATGATTTTTGTGGACATTTCTTTAAGGTCGTTTGTGCTTTCTTTAGCAGGGCCAGTTTTATTTGTCTCTGTTTTCCTCGCGGCTTTACCATTTACCTGCTTTTTGGATTTTTTTCAGCAACACGTAAGTTTCACTCGGTGTATTGTGTCACTGTAATTTCGATTGCACGATTAAACGTTTTGTTTTATTATTTCACTGCTTCATAGTGTGGTCTTAATCTGTTTCAATCAGATATTTTAATTTCTATTTAACTGAATGAGAGGCACTTGCATGAAAGCAAAATTAATTGCAGATATGGTAGAACGAATATTTGCATTTTACGTTTTCTTTTTTATCATCGCACAATGCATTTTTTAAATTACAATCGAACAATTTGTTTGGAAATAATGCTGCCCAAAACATTAAACAGCAGAAGATTTTTTTTTTAAATCTAAGACTGTTTTAATGCTATGCAATACAAATACCCTATTAATACCACATTTTCATCAGTTGCATACAATAATTCGACCACATTATTTTTTAATTCATTTAGTAGCCTATTTTAGATACTTTAGGGAGTTTAGTAATGGCTTTTGAACAAATCGGTGCTGCATGGTCAATTTTGATTCAGTTTAACTCTTGCAGCCAATCCAATCAACATTTATTGCTTCTGTTCTGTTCACCGCTAACCGAACCGGGACAGTGACGGTCTGACCCACGCTGGAAGTGTTTTGTGCACGTTTAGGATGATGAGTGGGGCGCGCGTGGGGGGTCATCGCTCAAATCAGCCTGTCGGTCAAATTTACGCTTTAGGAGCCACACAGGTGCATGAAAAGACGCGGACATCCGTTTTACCCATAGCATGTAAAAAAACCCAAAATATGAATAGCTCTACATATTGTTTCAATGAAAATAAAACCCTCTAATGACGTTTAACACTTTATGAGTACGACTTTTTGCTCATGTGCAAATGTGAATGTGTGTGTTTAAGTGAGTCCCAGTCACTCGTCTCGTTCTGTGTTTCTGAATGTCTCCTCCCTCCCCAGCAGCAAAATACTCCAGTCTTTAGGTTTTTGTGTCTACGAGAGCTTTGGCAGTTTTTAAGTGTTTAAAAAGCTGACGCTACCCTTATTTAACCCAAATTACCGCCATTACCGCGGGCTCGCGCCCTCGTGCATGAGAAGGGCGGACGGAGACGCCTCGAGCGCCCGGTGTCTCGAGCAAAGGGAGGATCCTCTCACAAACATACACATATACTGACGTATTCCACTTCATAAATGTTTTACGCGGAAAACAACGTGAGAGAAGGGAAGCCTCATTTTATTTTCATTTAATGGGCGAGCTAAAACGGCTGATGTTATTTTAAGTACACATATTATTGAGCTAGCAGGCCTACATCATTGGCTCTTTCTCTCTCTCTGTTTCTCTGGAAAACGAACAGAAAGGAAATATACGATCCTTGAGGACCCAAGATGAATTCAGATTAACGTAGCACGATGTAGGCTAATCAGCTAGGCTAACAAAAACCGCAGCGAATTTAGGCTAGCCAAATTATAGCTAGCCAACAAATGGTTTGTATACTCAATGCTGAATACCAAAAACAGAAAAATGTAATAAAATGGGCTGGTTGTTGTGCTGTAAGTGCACTTTAAATGTCTAGAGGTGACTGTGGAAATGAATGGCCCAGCAGGAGGCTCTTACGAAATAAGACGGTCTGGTTTCAGATATATATCTAAGGCCTCCAGGCAGACTGTAAATTACACGATGTGAGCGCGAGAGAACCCGTCCTCTCACGTGAGGGATTAGAAGCTTTCGCTTGTGTAGTCTGTGAGTGCTCGCGGGATTGAGCGAAGCACCAGTTGCACGGTAGACGGTCTTAATAGGGCTTAACGCGCAAAGCAGCGGATGCACATATGCACGCTATACCGGTCAGGGCTCGAGTCCATCTGTTCGGTCTGGATGCTCCTCGAGATGGTTCCACCACGTAAATCCACCACCAATCCATAGAAAATTTGGAATAAAAATAACAGATGCAAAATGAAACTTTAGAGGAGGTGTCCGTCCCAGTGTAGTTTGGCCCAGAGTTGACTGTAATTGATTTAACATTGGATTAAAAGCGTCGCAAACTGTGACTGGCAGCTGGCTGCCACCAGATCATAAGAACTGTCATTTGGAGCAGCAACAATCATAAACTAAGACAAATATGCTGGTGACTCTTAAACCTGAATTAATTTGGAACCATTATGCAAGATCAAGATCAAACAATGACAGATTAACAGAAGTTACGATTACCAATAAAGTTTAAAAAACGAAAACACTAGTAGAAATAACTGATATCAATATCTCTGTGTAAACGGTGAATTTATCCAACTTTAGAGTTATTTTGCAATTTTACGATGACTAATTTACGAGCAGTTCAGTTAGTTAAGAATATCTTATTATTAGGTGATCGTTCAAAACATTTGTTTATAAACCTTGCTGATAAAAAAGATTTTTTAATGAAAAAAATCGACGCTCTCAAAAAGTTTGCCAGAGCGTTGCTTTTTTCTAAATACAAAGTTTGACATCAGTAAACAAGTGAATCTAAAAAAATATGTTAGTGACAGAAAATAAATCTTAAGTTCATACACTTGATGTTGAAAATAATGTTTGTCTTACACTGAATGTGTATTTGACAACTGGCCAAATGAAGTTCATCTAGTTGAGAATGAGTGAGTGAAGCTCAATATGGTGTCGGCGTCCGTTATTAACGGCTCTCTACACTGTAAAACAAGGAATAAGGTGTTTACGAGATAATTTTAATTACAAAGTATGAGCAGTCCTCATCGATGTGACCTACATTTACCACACACACACACACACACACACACACACACACAGGCAGTTTTATATGCTAATAGATTTCGAGGGGGAGGGGCGCAGCGTCAGTTTCAGCTCTGGGTGTGTTTGGTGTATTTAATGAAGTGCACTAAATTAATTTTCTCTCTGTTGGGAAAAACGAAAAATTTAGGTTAATTTTATTAGGTGTTAAACAGATAGCAACCTAAATCTCGCTCAATTTATGCCATAGAAAGTTAACTGTAAAAAGACAATGTGATTAGACATATTTACCTTACAAAAAATTACAAAATAAAAAAAATCACGATGAGGACTCCGGCTGGACTGTTCGGTCCTTTTCGTTAGCTTTCTATAAGTAGAATCAATAAATGGTCAGTGAAAGACTGTAATCACTTAAACTGTTGATCAAAAACGTACGAGAGGATTTGAACTAGATCTGTCAAAAATGAGGCAAATGTGGTGTCTTGACAAATGACCAACTGCAAATTCATTTCGCCCTGTAAACAAACACCACTGACCTCCAGTGTATTATTTTTCCTTGAGTGAACTAAGCTGAATTTTAAAAATTAATTTAAATCTATACACGTGCCAGATGCGCGCAAAATGAGCGTTAATTAAAAGAACAATCTGCCAAAATAACGGTAGAGCTCTGACACACATGAACGCGCGCACACACAAACCGTAATGAAGGCCTCAAAATCGTTTTTACAGCCTAACATAAATATAAAAAATAATAATAACAATAATTCACATAGCTAATAAATTTACATAGAAAGTTTGGTAAAATATGCCTACTAATATTTAGTTACAGAAAATACCTGTCTAAAAGCATTATTTTTCATCGAGCTTGTCATTTCTGATAAATTAAAGTAATACATTCTATATAGGCCAACAAGATTCTGCTCGTTGACACAGTCTTTAACTTCTGTCATCATTTGTTTCCGTCTCATTTCTCCATTAGTTCCGAGTCAAAGATCCGTTACAAACGGAGCGTTACGCTCCGGTGAATTCACCAAACTTATGATCGCGATGCTCCTGTCCGTTTTATAGCAACGTAAGGCTTCAACATCATTCCAACATTTCACATTAACCACAACATTTCTCAGATACTTCTTAATTTAAATGCCCTTTTTCTTAAAAAAAAATAAAAACACTCAACCTGTAGAGGGCGGCTTGTGGAGTTGACCGTCAAAAGTCATACTAAACTCCATCTTTGGCATGAAAATGGATACTCCAATACTCCATTATGTTTACCAGAGGCAGAGCTACACAGAGAGGAAAACTCACTTGTATTAAATTACCAGCCTGCTTTCATGTTGAATGGGCTTTTCAGTGACTGAAGGGTTTTCTGGATTTTTAATCCAGATGCAGTTTAATCCAATTTCATGTAATCTAGATTATCTGTCATTACTGCTTGCTTATCCTTCTTAGAGGAGGTTATTTAACAAGCTTATTCAACAAAACAACACAAACTATCAATTAAACAGTTAGTTGTTGTTTATGGTTAGATCCCTAAATTTATAATTCATCCTACAGCTATCAGTCGTGTTTTGCAATGTATCCACATATCATTTTTACAATTTATCCACATATCATGACAGTAAAGCCAATAAACAAACATTACATTACATCTTATATTCTGTACTGTATTGTTAATCTGTTTAGCTTCCATAAAGTGACAATGTGTCTAGTTTTAAACTGATCAAATCTGATTCAACTTGAACTGATTCAATCACAATTTTTCACTGAAATCCAAATGGAATGGACAATACTCGGTGTTGCATATGTCAGTGAAGTTTTATTTTAGAGTAAATAGCATGCTACTTTAAATAAAGAACTAAACTTGGCATCTAGTGCATTTTGTAGGGCAACCTGGCCTCCTGAGCACACATTATTTAGTGCAAATCAGTCAGTATTCATTCACAAAACAGTATGCATTTATAAAAACATGTTGGAATGCAACAAAATGATGGTTCTTTGAATGCATGTAAATGCATAGTGTGTCTGCTATGTGTGTGTGTGTGAGTGTGTCAGAGACCCTGAGGCCTGTACCAGAGGGCGGGATTAGCTGTTACGTTCATTCAGCACAAAATGGATTCCGATATCAGATAGAGCAGGGCAAGAGGTGTATCTCTTTCTCTCTTCTTCACACACAAACAATCTCCTTCTCACTCACACACTCACTCGCTCTCTCTCCCACACCCTTATACATCCTGACTTTTGCTCTTTGATCGTGTAATTCCTTTGTAATCTGTTAAACGTGGTCGTTTTGTTTATGGATATGAGCTTAATCAGCAGGCAAAACAAGAGAAAATCACTTATACGACTGCACAAAAATGCAAAGAACACAGAAAGAAAGCTCGGATATTGTAAATGCAGCATCTTCTAAGCAGGAAAACTAGGAGAGCGAGTCAAAGGCTCTTACAACAAAAGTTTTACTGAAAACGATTTGGGATTTATTTTGTTTCTATTTATGAACAATCACTCAAAGTTGGTGTTTATTTGTGATTGTAAAACCCTTCCTGAAACACATGGACAGACGGAGAGAACTGGGAAGAAAGATGCAAAGAAAAGGCAGATAAACAGACTGATGGCCAAGGAACGTTGTGAACATACTAAGTAGTTCTGACGAAAGAGAGAAAAGAAAAAGAAGAGAGGAAAAAGCACTGATGCTATTGACTTCCTGGAGCTGAAGTAAATGAGTTTCAGCAGCAGTTCTGAGAAACGCCGCCTTGAATAAAACCTTCACTGGAAAAACGCAGCTGCCCGGAGAGGATGAAAAGTTTGAGCCGCAGTAGCATCAGCTCACTAATGGTCCAGTGCGGAAATTACACATTTTCTTCATTTTGCAGTTATTCGTTCATCCAAAACAAGCAAAAGCGATTAATCCGAGGAAGTTAAATTGTGGTGCTTCACCTCATTAAGTAAGAAAACTGGGTTTTTAAACATTCTACAAGTATTTTCAAATTGGAGTTTACATGAAACAAATTTCACATATCCTTACTAATGTTTTATAAAACTCAGAAAACATTAAAATAATGCAGGAAAAACATCTTGGATGCAAAAATATCACTAAGCCCCGCCACATGAACACACCCACCCGTTTGATTGACTGACTAAGAGCTCGTCCAATCAGAGCTTCTGTTTTATCGGCATGAGGAGCACTGAACAGCTGGAGCAACAGCACCAGGGAAGACGTGCTCAGAAATTAATCGCGCTTTTGATCTATCAGTCATAATGAGAACAACACTCGTTTCAAAACACACACAGCGAGTTGCGCACATACTCAAAAATACACCAAATACACTACCTGCACTCCCAAAAACACACACACTGAGAACCTGTTCAAAGGAAAGCAAAGAAATAAACAAAGGAGAGAAGGCAACCCCTCCTCTCCTCCGGGAATTTTACTATTCTGCACTTCTCGGCTTCTCTCATCCCTCTCTTCCCACAATCCTTTGTGCTCGGAATAAAGCTGCTGATTATGAAGCCCAGAGCACTGAGACTCTGCTCACCTGTCAATCATATGGTAACCTACACACACACAAGCACACACTCAATGTCAGATACTCTGTAATACACCCCGTCTCGTACAGACGTTAACACCGTTTCTCCAACATACACAATATCAGATGGCTGAGAAGGCTTTAAATGACAACGTCCATCTTCAAAATATTTTCCTTTTCTGTTCTGCCACTAGAAATGAACCAACATGCTCTCAGCTAACTTTCGGGTTTTACTTTATATTACGGTGTCCATGTTGTGTTACATGCTAATGTAATCCACTACAATATACACAGTGTTGGGGAGCAACTAGTTACATGCAACAGAATTATGTAATTTAATTACAAAATAAATGTCACTGTAATTAGTTACAGTTACTGAGAAAAAATGTGTAATTAAATTAGTTACTTTTGAAAATGTTAATGATTACAAAGGGGTTACTCAATCTGAATCTGATCTGAATTTTTTTACACACCGAACACACACAGATTTAATTGACTTCTTTATTTAATTGCATTGAATGCTCTAAAATGAGACAGCAATGTTTCAGGAGTTTAGGACACAGAACAGAACACATGCTTATTGGAAAACTGTTTTTATCTCCTGTTTGGGTTTATGCATATACGTTATTTTTTAAGATTGTTTTTTTCCAAGGCATTGTTAGATGCCAGTGTTTCCTGTCATACCTATGCAAACATTTGATTTCAAAACCAGTATCATAACTATTAAACTATTTCTTGTAATGATTTTAAATCTGTATTTAACTCAGAATGATCCCAAAGTAAATAAAAGGTGTTAAGTCTGAATTTGTGTGGCTGTGCTTTAAAGGGGTCATCGGATGCCCATTTTCCACAAGTTGATATGATTCTTTAACACCCTTTTTACCTTTCCAAAATCAGCTCTACAAAAATCATCTTGTTCTGGTCGAGGTTGCTTTAAATGTTAATGAGCTCTGCTCGCCCCGCCCCTCTCTTCTCTCTGTGGAGTGACGAGCCTGTTTACTTTAGCCGCTTTTAGCTGCGTTTAGCTGCTAAACTTGCTAACTAGCACGTTATTAGGAAAGGCGATCACAAAGATTCATAAAAAACCCTTATACTCACTTCTGCTGTAAGTGAAGCTGGATCACAAATGATTTGTGTGAATATAGACGGATATATGTAGATCGGGAGGCGCATTCCCTTCACAAACAAACGTAATCCATTGCATCTTCAGCAGCTCAGATGTCGGGAGTAAATGACGACCACTATGTTCATTATTACATCCAGCAACACAACACCTCAATTGCTCAATCGGAGATATTCTTGTCTAATTTTCATCCCAGCTCCGGCATCGAAACAAAGGAGGTCGGACTGTTACAGCTAATTTAAGGCGGGTCTAAGGTAAGATAAGGTAAGGTAAGATGCTCATGTCAATCAACTATTGTGAGAGCGGCCTCTGTCGGTGTGATGCCACACCGACAGGCATCTGAGAATGGCCATGTATGTCAGCGGATCCCTAATACACCTGCATATAGACTGATCCGCTGACAGACGAGGCTTTAAAACGCTCTGGTTGTGCTTATATGTGAGCGCTCGGTGAGGAGCGTGAATCGATTGGTCATTGACAGCCAATCACAGTCATGTCTGTTGAGCGCGTGAACACTATGGCCAATCAGCGATGTTTAAAAATCTGCTCAACAGCGCTTTTTCGTGGAACCTTTGCGGGAAATGGACGTTTTTAAAATTTCAGTACCGAAAGTACCGAACTCGGTACCTTTTGACAACCCTAGTAAGTACTAGTACTTAATTATTTATGTGGTGAAATGTTGTGTAATAAAAGTGGTATGACTGCACCGTATCCCTTAAATGTCCATCTAGTTTGAACTTGCCACTTGCTAGAAACTGATTTCTTCATGGAAGCTTTGCGTTCAAATATTTAAACTCAGTATTTCGTGTCTAATTATTTACTTTTGAGGCAAGCAGCTGTGTAATAAGTGGGATAATGTACATCCAGCCAGTTGTTATCGCAAAATAAAGACGTATATTATCCTTTACTTATTATAATCTTAATTCAGGTGATAAAAGATTTTGTAAGTCTGACAGTAATTAGTGTTGTTTGCTGCTGTAGGTTAACTCTGCCTGCTTTAAATGTTTCAAAATGATTAACAGTTGAAAATATTAGAAATGTAGAAAAGTAATCAGAAAGTAATCAAATGTAATAAGTTATATTACTTTAATAAAGTAATTGAAAAGTTACACTACTTAATACATTTTAAATAGAGTAACTTCTAATCTGTAACCTATTACATTTCCAAAGAATATTTCATTTTTTGTAGTTTTTTAAGCTTGATTAATTTTAAAACGATTTATTTTAATGTAACATGTTTATGACTTACGATTAATTGACTTTATGATTAATTCTAAGTGTTTCATTAAACTCAGTTTGGGAAACCTTGATTTAATGTAATGTTTAATGTGCTTCATTTAGTTAATAACAACAAATGCAGTGTATTTTCTTACTCTTTGTATTTTTATGTCAATAAAAATGTTTATGTCAATATTATCCTATTTAAATCAATGTGATAAATGAGTTAGGTCAAAAGTAATCTAAAAGTAATCGAAAATTACTCTTATTATATTACCTAAAATGTATAATGTAATAGATTACGTTACTAACAACAATTTTTGTCATGTCATTTGTAATTAGTCCCTTTAGTGGCTCCATAGAACGCGTTATTTGTGCCTTTCCATACACGGATTCGCTATTCAGACATCCCTTTATGCATTAAATTGATCAAAAGTGACAGTAAAGACACTTTTGTCTTTAGTTTTCGATTTCAAATAAATGCTGTTCTTTTGAACTTTCTATTCATCAATCAATCGTAAAAAAATTTCGTGGTTTCCACAAAAATAATAGACAACTGCTGTGCTGTTTTCAGCATTGGTAATATCAAAAATGTTTCTTGATTAGCAAATCAGCATATTAAAATGATTTTCAGCTTTGACTCACAGGAATAAATTACATTTTAAAATATATAAATATTTCACAATATTGTTTTTACTGTAATTTTGGTCAAATAAATGCAGCCTTGGTAAGCAGAAAATACTTCTTTCAAAAGCTTTTGAACATGAATGTTTTGTAATCTGCTCCTATATGCCTGCTTAATGCGTTTCAAATGAGTAAAAAGTTCACACTGAGGTGTTTCCCATGTGTAACAGTGAAAAGAACGCAGGTCTTTCTGTCCTTCATTAAAGAATACAGTAATTACCTGAGTGACAGGTCGGTGTGCAGTTCACATAGCGCTGTGTGCTTCACATACACACACACACTCCTGGAGGATAGACTTTACAAGAGGTGTATGGTTAACTCATGCGGCCTGCTATGAGGTTTCCATAGAAACGGCTCTGTCCTGCGGCCTAGGTAATCCACAGGAGCTGTGTGTGAGAGTGTGTGCTGCGGTGCAGATGGGTAAATGTCGAGAGGAGAGGGACCCTGACCTGCCAAGAGAGCTGAATTAGTATTCACACAGTATGTGAACCCCACTGTGCTCCCTACGTCTCACTCTCTCTCTCTCTCTCTCTCTCTCTCTCTCTCACACACACACACACACACACACACATATATTTGGCATACACTTTCATATGTTTGATGATGTGGAAACACTAATAGACTTCAGAGTGCTGGAGCAGGACAGATCAATACTGCTCTTCTGCAACCAAACATTTAATTCCAGCAAATGTGCAATCTCTTTTCTGTGCCATGGAGATAAACATGGATAAATAAAGACATTTGCACTTGTGTGCACTTGACCTTGTGTTGTTTTCTATCAAGTGATGAAGCAAAAATCTTTTGTTTATTTGATTTGGCTGCTTTAGAATGAAAACTGAAGGAATGAATGGAAACATGACTGAAAATGAAAATGCCAAGTCAACATGAATCAGCATTTGCAACCCATTTGACTTACGTAAGGTAACATTTTCAAAAAACTGAATGTTCAATAAGAAAAAAAGAAATGTGGGGACTTGATTTTGGATAATGAAAAGTGTCCCTTCCCTTGATGCCACTGCTGGATATTATACCATGGAGGTGTTATATTACAAAAGACTTCGGCCTCCATGACATAGTTTCTTGTGTGGGTTTTGAGAAATGAAGCAACATGTGTCATCACATTTAAAGACATAGTTCATCCTAAAATGAAAATTTTGTCATTGATTACTCACCCTCATGTCGTTCCAAACCCGTAAGACCTTTGTTGATCTTCATAACACAAATTATATTTTAGATGAAATCCAAAAGCTTTCTGACCCTGCATAGATAGCAATGCAACTGACACATTTTATGGCCCAGAAAGGTAGTAAGAACATCATTAACATAGTCCATGTTGTCCAAGTCGTTAGCAGTTTTCTTTGCACACAAAAAGTATTCTTGTAGCTTCATAAAATTATGACTGAACTACTGATGTCACATGGTCTATTTTATAGATGTCCTTACTATCTTTCTGGGCCATAAAATGTTTCAGTTGCATTGCTGTCTATGCAGGGCCAACTCTTGGATTTCATCAGAAATATCTTAATTTGTGTTCTGAAGATAAATAATGGTCTTATGGGATTGAAAAGACATGATGTGAGTAATTAATGGCAGAATTTGTATTTTTGGGTGAACTAACCCTTTAACCTCTTAACCGTCACCTGTGCCAGTGGACACCTAAGTTTACTTCACCATATTACAAGAAAATCCTAATCTAATCATGACAAACTATATAGTGTTGGAAAGGTCTAAGTCTCCTAAATAGGGATTTTACCGTATTTTTGTGTTACAAATTATGTAGGAAAAGTAACAGACCAATATACATTAAGAGTGCACCTCAAAAATCTACATCAACATCAACAAACTACAACTACATCAACAAAAGACCTTCTTCGTTGCCATATCATGCTTTAGAAATCATAAGAAATTATATATCAGTTGAAAACTTAAAATTTCAAAAATCATCCTTTGAAAGCCATTTTAAAATCACCATGGAAAATGTACATCAAAATCATATTTTCATTCATGAATTATAAAAAATTCAGTTTGGATAGTGCATTTTTACATCTGTGTTCAAAATTGGGAGTGACAGTTAAAGGGTAAAGCAACATAACACAATATGATTCTGTTATTATATATAATGTTTTTTACTAAATACATTTTTTACTTACTTGTGAGACGTTCCAAACCATCCATATGACTTTTCTATCTTCTGTGAAGCAAAAAGGAGAAAATATGAAGAATTGTCATGGTCATTATTTCCACGCATTTGCAATGAATTGCAACTAAAACTTTCAAAAAAGAAAGCAAAATCAGCATAAAAAGTCTGTTTAGTTTTCTGTTTGAAAAATATCATGCAACTTTGATATTGAAATATGTTGCAAGAGGATCACTTTTAAGATGAATAAAAGCCACAAGTTACCATTCAAAAGTTTGAAGTCAGTAGATTTTTTAAAGATTTAGCAAGGATACATTAAATTGAACAAAAGTGACAAGACATTACAAAACATTTCTATTTCAAATAAATGCTGTTCTTTTAAACCATTCCATTCTATTCTAAAATAAAGTTTTCCAACTTCAACATTAATGACAATTAATGTTTCTTGACCAGCAAAATAGCATATTAGAATGATCTTCTGAAGGATCATGTGGCACTGAAGACTGGAGTAATGATGCTAAAAATTCAGTTTTGCATCACTGGAATAAATTACATTTTAAAAAATGTTTAAATAAAAAAACAGATATTTTAAGCCGTAAAAATATTTCACAATATTACTGTTTTTACTGTGTTTTTAGTCAAATAAATGCAGCCTTGGAGAAAATATTTTTAAGGATTCTATCACCTCAGCGACATGCTTTTGTAGACATTTCTTCTTGCACTAATAAATCTGAGATGTCAGCAACAGGTACAATTACATGTTGAAAGAAACTGAAGACGTCAGACTGCATACAGCGTTAGTTTTAGACATTTAGAGAGCAAACTCCTGAACTAGAAGCTAATCAGCAAAACCGCCATAAAAACCCCTCTCATTACGATGCAAAAGGAGACTCGCTTCCTCCCCCATGAGCTAATGCTAAGCCCATGCTAAACGCTAGCCCTTTACTGCCCTGCCCCGCCACACCCTGATGCCCTTCTGCCCGCCTGCGCTTTGACGGACAGCTGTGGAGTTCTGGACCAACTCCAGCCAGCGGGATTACTCATGCAAGTAATCTCCCATGATGCCCTGCGGCCAAGCTAGGGCGTGCTGCGCCTCTGCTCCTTATTAATATGCATGAGAATGCTAATGAGCAGGAAGCACACAGGTGAGCTCGCTCAAAGAAGCCAGTCACAACACAGGAGCCCATATTCTAATTACGCGCCGCAGACCTTCCCACTCGACACAGAGACAATATCACATTCTCACACGCACAGCGTGAAAACTCTCAGCCGCCCGATGCAAACGAGAGAACCTAAACGCCCGACTGTCTGACGAGACACACGTCTGGCTTTTGCAGGAACACTCTGCAAACTCATTCCTGAAATGCAGTGTCACGGGTGTTAGCGAGACGCTTCAAATCAAAACCTGGTTTCATATAAAGGTTACAGGCAAAAGCCATGAGCAAATTCCCTGAAGCCTCTATCAGTCAATCTCAGTTTAAACACACACTCTCACACACTCAGTAAATACTGTGACTATATTACTGCAGTACAACCTGACAAGGTGATATGAAGAACTCCCAACCATCAGAAACATAAAATACTAAATTTTAGTGTACAATATCAGTTTGGGGGAGTCTTTCCTTGAAAGAAATTCATTTTATTCAGCAAGGACACATTAAACTAATCAAAAGTGACAGTAAAAAAACTCAAAATGAAAAGATTTTTATTTTAAATAAATGCTGTTCTATTGAACTTGAAACAATACAAATGTATCACTACATCCAAAAATATAAAGCAGCACAACGGCTTTCAGCACTGATAGGTAGGGCCCTATGAAATCCATTTTCCAAATTCTGTTTTAATTTTTCTGGACTCTTTATCTTTAATCTTTAATCTTTCTGGATTTTCTTTTTCCAGTTTTATTTTTTCTCAACTCCTTTTTAATGGTTAAATTAAATGTTATTAATCAAAGAGCATGTCTAATTAATTAAAATCATGAAACTTATACAGTTTCACATCAATCAATAAAAGGTTTAACAAAATGACATGTTTAGGGCCCTATAAAATGTTTTATTTTTTCCCACCATATGTTTTATTGTTATCAAATCCCGTGTTTTAGCATGTCTAATTATTTGAATGCATACTTAATTTTTTTTTTTTTTTTTAAAATTGCCTTATGAACGTTTTTTTTTTTACCCTCAGAAATTCTGTGTTGTGTATTTAAAATGTTCTGGTTATCAAATGAAGGCACAAAACATTAATTTAATTTATGTTTTAATTATTGAAAATTAAGCAAACTTTTTTTTTTTTGGCAAACAAAGGGGAATTTACTATTAAAATTAAAACATGGAAGAAATTATGTGTGATTATACCATAAAAAATAATGTTTGTTTCATTTTAGTAGTAGTAGTAATAGTAGGTAATATATATGTGGCACAATGTCTAAACCACTTTTTTTTTTTTTGACGGGTTGCCATGTTTACCTTTACATTTACATTTCTGTATATGATATAACACTAGTTTTCCTAATATGGAACGGTCAAATGCTCATTAAGTGACTCTCAGCAGATATTGTTCATGTATTTATGTCCTCATTTAGTGAGACTACAGACACTGAAATCACCACGAGCCTCACGCACGCTTCAGTGTGTGTAGTAAACAAAACCGCTCGTCTGCTCCATTTATTAAAACAGAGACACACAGAACATGCAGGATTCACATTTAAATGCTATTTTTGCGGCGTAATATATACAGATACTAGTCCATATTGCGGTTTGATTTAAGTGTAATGACCTACTTTTGATTAATTCATTCAAACTTTGACAAATTCCATGACATTCCGTGTTATTCAGTAAATTCAATTTTTATGACTGGATTTCGCAATTCCTTCTGCGTTTTACATTTTACATTTTACATACAAAACTGCTATTTTACATTGTAATAATTTTTCTGTTTTTAATGTGTTTTTGGTCAAATAAATGCAGCCTTGGTGAGCATAAGCATAGTTTCCAACAAAACTGCGATTGTTACTAATGTATAACCACTAATACATTTTTTTTATGGATTCTGCATTCAACAGTGTAAAATGCATTTAATCAGACGACAGTTGTGGCTAATAACAAGTTTTGTAACAAGAATTGTTTTACTATAGTAACACACAGTGACTGTAGTGATTATATGAGGCGCCACGTAGGATTTAAATCAAACTTCGCTTATCAATACATACATAAAACACGTGCATATACACCTAGAAATTACTTGCATATACATGTATACTGTTGGATGTTCAAAATATATATATGAAATACACGTGCACACTAATATGAAATCCATACCAATATATCTTTTATTAGTAATGAATACATACACATGTGAATAACTTGTATATACATATAAACTTAACGCATACATACGCTAATAGACACTTGCTTATACGTATAAACTTGATCCATGCATATACACCCATAAAACACTCACGCAAACATACAAAAAAAATTTCAGGTAAGATGCAATGCCTTCCGTTTGCACTGAAAAGTTCACGCACATCCACATATGAAATCACTTGCATATATGTATATACACAACTCAAGCATGCGTCTTACCTGAAATTTATTTTGTATGTTTGCGTGAGTGTTTTATGGGTGTATATGCACGCAACGAGTTTATATGTATGTGCGAGTGTTTTTAGGTGTATATGCATGGATCAAGTTTATATGTATATGCGAGTATGTACAGGTGTGTCTGCATGCAGCGAGTTTATATGTATATGTGTGTGTTGTTGTAGGTGTATATGCATGGATCAAGTTTATACGTATAAGCGAGTGTCTATTAGTGTATGCATGCGTTAAGTTAAATGTATATACAAGTTATTCACAAGTGTGTATGTATTCATTACTAATAAAAGATGTATTGGTATGGATTTCATATTAGTGTGCACATGTATTTCATATATATATTTTGAACATCCAACAGTATACATGTATATGCAAGTAATTTCTAGGTGTATATGCACGTGTTTTATGTATGTATTGATAAGCTAAGTTTGATTTAAATCCTACGTGGCACCTCATAGATTTATGTGGTATTTTGGCAGAAACCATAGTTGCTATGGTGAATGTTTGTAAGAGCTGTCTGGTTCCCACAAATGAGCTGTAGAGTTTATTCTAAACAACATTTCTGGACAATGTTGACAGATATTAAAACGTGTTTTACCTGTTTTGGGACTGAAATGAATATGTCAACAAGTTCAAGCTTTAAATAGCTGCTTTAAGAAGAGCAGAAGTGGATGAGAACAGTGGTTCTTAACCAGGTGGTCAAAACCTCAGCCAACTTTCAAAGGGGCCACAGGATGACCTAAAATTACTTATATTGCAAACCAATTCATAAAAACTTGTTAAAAACATGAAAAATGAAGATGTAAAATTTACACTCTAAAATTTTGGGTTAAAACACCCAATGACTGGGCTGTTTTGACCCAGTGGTCGGATTAAATGTTTAACCCAGCCTTCTGGGTAGTTTTATTTAACTCTTGCTTAACAAATTACAACATTTCTTGCTTAACCCAAAATAGGTTGTGAATGAACATTTATTAATAAGTTGAATAAAAAAATTAATAAACATTTTGAAATAGCTTATTAATAAATAATAATAACAATATAATAATTATATATAATATAATTTATTATAAATTATATAATAAATGATCACATTTGATTATTGCTGATGCCATTGGTAATTATGTGTCTGATTTTTAATTTACAACCTCTTTTTAAGCCAGCCATATAGTAATTTTTAAACAATAGTTTAGATAAATAAAACTACCTAGAAAGATGGGTTAAACAATTAACCCAATTGCTGGGTCAAAACAGCCCAGATGCTGGGTTTATCCATATTTCACCCAGCACTGGGTTGTATTTTAACCAGCATTTTTCAGAGTGTACAATCTATTTATTTTTCCCTGCAATAACTATACGTGTACAAAATCAGAATCTTAGACTCACAAAATAAATTGTAATTTGAAATGTTTAAATATGAAAACTTCATAAAAAGTTAAAAACAAGTAACGCTGCCATAATTACAACAGAAATACCAGAGGAACTATCTTCGAATGTTGTGTTAGACAACAAGGAGCTTGAGAACCACTGAATTAAAGTCAACATGACATTCACAACATTTTATTTCCATTTTAGGAATTTCAACAATTCAGCAAATAAAAAAAAAAACAGGTGAAAGATGGCATTTCTTGCCAGGCAGAGACTAAATGAGAGTTTGGAAAACTATTATTTTATAAGTTTCTATTTTGAATTTTAGGAATCATTATTTGAGCCTCAACACTAAGATGACCAGGACATGGACGCCGAAGTTCAACTTCACCTCATGAACATCCTTATTTACCATAATGGTAATGCTTCTATAAGCTATTATATCTTTTTTTATTTGCTATTCACTACAGTTAATTTGATTTATTACTAATGCATTAAATTATGGAAAGACATCAGAAAGGCCCATCAAAGAGCTGTGTGGTGTAGGTAAATTCAGCTGAAGAGTGAAATTTGTTTCAGAGAAAGTTATTATAACATGTACCTATCCATCATTCACAAACGACCCAAACTTATTAAAAAGTAAACAGGGACTGACAAAACCATCATTAAAATTAGGCCAGTAATGGTCTCCTGTAACATTATATTGGTAGACAGAACAAAATCTCTAAATTTGTGGAGTATGTATATAAAGTGATCCGCCTTAACAGCAGATTTATAAACTGAATGTGTGAGAATTCCGGTGTCATTCGCTTCGTCATTTTAGCTGTACAATAACAGTCCACTGTGCTGCTTAATATTATGATGCGAGGACCCTATTGGAATTGCTCAGTTTCTTCTTCTTCTCCAAAATGAACTGCATTTTTAAGGGTCTAAACATGCTTGAAAACTCACTAAACTTCACACATGCCAAAAGTGGTGAAAATTTACATCTGCTATGGGATTCAGAAGTGGGTGTGGCAAAATGACTCGATAGTGCCACCTATAAAATTTAAACGAAGTGCCCCTCGAGCTATGTTTCACATACATTTACAAAACATGTAACACACCAACAGGAAGTCTGTTATGTTCTCTGCAATTTTTGTGTTTCAGGCGTTTTATTTAAACAAACATCTCCTAGAGATTTAAACAGATCAGTTTATCTAAAGCCCTTTGTGACGTTAAATTGTGAAGATCTTGAGTTTTCTTTAAAGGGCGTGTCCGTGGCGGCCTGACAAACTTCAACATCTCGCCATGAAACAGCAAACAGCAATATATTTGGTCAGTTTACTCTAAAGGCCTTTGCGGCATTAAATTATGAAGATCTTGAGTTATCGTTGAAGGGCGTGTCCGTGGCGGCCTGACAAAGTTCGATATTTCGCCATTAAAAAGAAAGTTGTTATAACTCAGCCATACAATGTTTGATCTGCTCCAAACATCACCCATTCGATAAGAGTCTTGGCCTGAACACATCTAAAGACCAATATTCCGTTATAATCATAGCGCCACCTGCTGCCAACAGGAAATTACTTGTTTTACACTAACTTATACATGCAATCTGCACCGGACTTCACATGTTTGGTAAGAGTCTTCACCTGAAGACATCTACATGACAATATAGCGCAATAGAAGTTACAGTTATGGCGCCACCTGTTGGCAACAGGAAATGTCATGTTTTATACCAAGTAAAACATGCAGTGTCCAATCTGCACCGGACTTCACATCTTTGGTAAGAGTCCTGGCCTGAACACATCTAAAGGCCAATATTCAGTTATAATTATAGCGCCACCTGTTGGCAGCAGGATATGTCATGTTTTACACTAACTCGAACATGCCATGTTTAATCTGACCAAACTTCATAGAGTCTTCACCTGAAGACATCTACATGACAATATGCAGTTATAGTCATAGCGCCACCAGCTGGCAGCAGGAAATCTGGCACATATAAATCACTCAGACATATTCCTCCTATATTTACCACTTTAAAAGCATATTAATCACCGTTCACTGTTTTCCTAATGCATTACTGTAATCATAAACACACTGGTTTGTAGCATAAATTGTTTTACTGTTTACAGAACTTGTTTTGTTTTCTAGCTGTTTATCTAGAAAGGCTAATGAATGGAAGTCTCACACACATTCACAAAAAAAGATTACTTCCACGTTGCAAAATAAGGTACTCCTGACTTTGACCCTTAGCAGTATTATGTTGCACACCGTTACGAAAGACTCTCCGAATCACCTGCACCTGCAGGATTAAACTCACTCTATCAATCTAACCAGCTCTAGGTCAAACACAGTAACACAATGTCTTTCTTAACAAGACACGGTTTGAGCCTAAAATGAGTTTATGAGCGGTGACATGCCGTCCCCTTCTGCCCGCGCAAGAGCACAGCGCAGTCACACTTCAAACACACACTTGTTGTATTATTGCATGGTAAACAGCAGCTGCAGAAAGCTACACATGCGGCGTACTAGAGAGAGAATCACATTAAACAGAACGCTTGACACCGCAGACGCCTCGCATTACTCCTGCTGCGTGCGTGCACCGAAACACTTCATGATGCCTGACAGCTCTGAACTCCTTCCCATAATGCATTGTGCGGAGAGACACTCTAATTGATGGCACAGGTGAGGCTGCGCACGGTGATCGAAAGTGTCGTCGCGGGTGAGACAAAGTGCGCGCGCGCGTTTGATGTTGATTACATATGGAGGAAGAAATGAAATCTTCAGTTCTCTCCGGATTTAAAGAGATATCAAGAGGCAGAGAGCGGGAAAAAGAGAACGGGGTGGAAGACAAGGTGATGCAATCATTTAAAGAGGAGGAGTTCTCCTCATTCCTTTCCTTATCAAACGCTCCCTGAGATTTTATTCTGTTCTGAGGAGATCCGTCTGTGCGGTTTTGGGAATGTCTTTATCTAAATAAACCAAAAGGTTTTGCGTGCGCTTTAATATAGTATAACACGCAAACTTACGCAGTGCAGGTGAGACACAGGCGTCCTACAGAGACACACGGAAGCTGAAAAGGTGTTTTTTTTTTTTTTATACATGCATGCAAAAAATGAGGATGTGTGATGTGGCCTGTCACATTCTTTAGTTGTGTGGTGTTGTGTGTTTTGTGGGAGGGTGAAATTCATGACATTCTGGAGTTAAAATATTGTTCTCTTCTGATTTTAGAGATTTAAAATAAGACAAGAACAAATGAGACGAGATTAGACAAGACAAAGGAGCAAATGAAATGAGAGGAGATGAGAAGAAAAGAGAAGAAACAAGAAAATGAGAGAAAAGAAAATTGTAAGAAGACGAAGAAGGGCGAAATGGGAAGAGGCAAGAAAATTAAGCAGAGAAAGTAAGAAAATAAGAGAAGAGACAAAAATGAGAAAGAACAAAGAGATTAGAAAAATGAGCAGACAAAATGAGAATAAATGAAATATATAGAAATAATTTAGAGACTAAAATAAGTATAGAACAGAAATGAGACAAGAAGACAAGACATAAGAAATGAAAACCTGAGAAGAAACAAAAACTGAAAATTGTAGAGAAGAGATGAAGTGAGAAGATTAAATGAAAGGAAAAAAAAGACAAGAAGAGCATGAAGAGAACAAAATGAGCCGAGAAGAGACAAGGCAAGAAAAAACAGAGATGAAATAAAAGCAGAGAAGAGGATGGGAGTTATGAGACGAAACACGAAAAGAAGACAAAGGAACAGGTTAAATGAAAAGAGATGAGGAAAAAACAAGAAAATGATAAAGAGATAAATTGAAATGAGATGAGAAAGAGAGTAGAAAAGAAATGAGCAGAGAATAAGAAATAAGAAATAAGAATAAGAAACCTAAGAAATGAAGGAAGAGACAAGGGGAAAAAATAGAGAGAAGTTGAGAAAAGATGAGATAAAATTTAAGAAAAAACTACATAAGAACTGGAATGAGAATGGAAGAGAAGAAATAAGAGAAGGGATAAAAATATAACAGATTGTTAATAAAAGAAAAGACGTAAAAGACAAGCTGAAAATGACAAATGAAACAAAATGTGAAGAAACTAAAGAAATGCTGAAATGGGAATGGGAGAGACAAAATGAGAAGAGATGAGACATGAGATGATGTGTGAAAAAATGAAAGAAATTACGTGAGAAAGAAGAGATGAGAAAAGATGAGCTGAAAATTGAAGAAAAAACTGGAAGAAACGAAATAAGAGACTAAATGAGAACAGAGAAGAGATGAGACGAGAAAAAAGTAGAAGAGCAGTGACTTGAAAAAATGATGAGACAAAAAGAAGAAAATAAATGAGTCAAAAATGAGAAGAGAAGAGAAGAGGGGGATGGAGGGAAGAGGAGAGGAAGGTTTAATGTAAAAGAGGGAGACTGAAACTCCCATGAGACTCTCTCTATTAATTGTGAAGTGAAGGTGCCCTCAGGCCAACACAGGGGAACAGAATCACTCACACACACACAGAAATATAAACACACTGACACACACACTCACAGTTACACATACAACACTATATACAAATGCAAAACTATTCTATAGCACTACAAACACAGAGACTCATCACATATAATGTATAAATGTAATGTAACAATAAAAACATGTATGTGACAAAAATCACAGTGTAATGTGTGTGTGGGTTTGTTTAGCTCTTCTGGCACAAAACTGTCTGTAGACGTTAGTGAAATCTGACAAAAACATTCCTAATTTGGAGATGCTGTCAATGCAAAAATGATTCATGAAGTAAATATTTTTTATTCTACAAATAATGCAAAAGTTTATAATGACTTTATGGCTTTACATGAAAAAATAATAAAAACAAACATATTCAAAAAGCCAGTTTTCATTTAAAAAAGCTAAATGAGCTTGTGCTCTGGCATATGAGAGTCTGTGAGTGACACTGAGATTGTTGACTGAGCTGTAAAACAATCAGTCCACTAGAGGGAGCACTGGGAATACAGTATGACTGACCCTCTTTCACACTTGCACACACACACACACACACTCAGTTCGGGCCTATTAAACACTTCAAGCATTTCTTCATCATATTCTAGACAGACATGAACACAAAACCTCTGACAAATTACCCAGAAAACACATCTCATATTGAAGAAGTGTTCTGTATCCGAGTTCTGACAACAACCACAGACTCATTTCAACTCGTTTCTTGTTTCTAAAAACAAAAAGACTGAGCGTGTTCATCTCATTCTGTCAATCGCAATGCAAGTGGTTATTCTTACATCATCGCTCGACTACTCTAACTTCACTGCATTGAGTAATTAAACAGTCCAATTTAGAGGTCACGTCTTGTGGTTGAGTTCTCTGTCTCAGACAGAAAATAAATGTTTATCTCAGTCAAAGGTTATATGAACATAAGATTTTGGACACTGTCATAATTAACCCAGAACTTTAATTTAAACAAATATGCCAAAAGAATATGTGACCCTGGACCACAAAACCAGTCTTAAATAACACAAGTATATTTGTAGCAACAGTCAAAAATACACTGTATGGGTCAAAATGACCGATTTTTCTTTTATGCCAAAAATCATTAGGATATCAAGTAAATATCATGTCCCGTTAAAGTATTAGCAAATTTCCTACCGTATATATCAAAACTTTAATTTTGATATAGTAATATGCATTGCTAAGAACTTAATTTGGACAACTTTAAAGGCGATTTTCTCAGTATTTAGATTTTTGGCTTCCTCAGATTCCATATTTTCAAATAGTTGTATCTCAGCCAAATATTGTCCTCAGAAATCACACATCAGTGGAAAGCTTATTTATTCAGCTGACCGAAGGTTTAGATAATGTCAGACAGATGTAAAGTATTAAATGTATTAAACCCAAGCCAATAAACAGCAGAGGAACAATCAACAGGCTAAAACAACTAGCACTAATCTGTAAAAATGAAGAAAATAAATGTGTAGATGCTGTAGATACATGACGTTGTTTTCTATTCTTTTCTTTCCATTAATAGCATATTCTGGGTTAAATACAACAAAAGGCCTACCCCATTTTTTCCAATATATATTTTTGTTTCATTCACAAACTCAAAATTGATTGACAGGTCAAAATTACTTTATGTGGTAATCAACATCAGGCCAAAGATTTTAGTTATAGGATGTACTCAACCTGGAATGTTCTTTTAAACAATCAAATCTAACATACTAAATATTAAAATGCTAAAACTAATCCTTCAATTCTGCAAATTCAGGATTTAAAAATATTTAGACTTACCAAATGTTATATGACAGGAGAAAGCGCTTACCATATCTCTCGTTTATGATGTCAAAGGTTGCACATCCAATCAAACGCTACAGTATTTTGGTGCAAACTGACCTGTAACTTGGTAATTTCTCTAAAATTAATATATTTAATCAGTTTTTTTCAGAATTGTCATTTTTCCTATTCAATTCCTATTCAGATTATGTCACGTTAATCATTTTACATATGGTTTTGTCAGTTTAATACATTTCAGAATTTAATTCCAAGCACAATTTTGTTTACTTTTTGTATAATAAACAATTTTTGTTCAGTCCTGGAAGAAAAACTAGTTACTAGATTTAACCCTTTTTGTTTGCAATGTACAGTTGAACAACTTCTGTTCATATACCACTGTATTTTTTAAAAAAATACCACACTGTACACCTCCAAAAATAATGTTAGGCTACTTTTTTGTTATTGCTGTATAAGTGCTGCTGCTTTCTCTGGTTTCAGTGTGAATTCAGTCCCGAGGAAAGACAGCATGTTTGACTCAAGGTTTCACCATGACATACTGAGGAAGAGGAGGACATTGAGAGGAAGATAACAGGAAATACACACACACAGACAGCCGTACCCCGATGGAGCTGCTCTCTCCTGTTTCCCTCTCCGTCCGATCTCTCCATCCTGACAGGAGAGGCTTCAGGCATCTGCTGAGCTTCAGGCCACACACACACATACACGGTGATGTCTAACCACATTACACACTCATAACAACAAATTCACGCTGTACTCTGCTGTCACGGGCGCGCGTGATGAATTCAGCGTTGTGATTGTGTGACTGTGAGCGTTTCTGCAAACCACAATATTCACTGATGACAGTATATATGTGTGTGTGCGTGTGTGGCCTGACGGCGGTCTGAAGTTTTGCCGCGCTCCCAGGGATGGCGAGTGTAAAGTGGGTTGCCGGGGGCGACGGCGATATGAAAGGTGGCTAATGAAGCACTTAGCATTTGAAGGCTAGCAGCGGACCGCGCCCGAGTTCCGTCAGTCCTGATTGGCCGACGGGAGGGCTAACGCGAGCTGAGTGGTCTTTTGTTGCTCGGCGACGAGCCCTCAGGCGACGCCCCAACCCTGACCCCTCCCCCCCATCAGCGCGGATGCGATGTGACAAGTTAGCGGGAGGAGAGAGCCGCTCTTTTCTTTCCCTCTGTACAGCCGGAGAGGTCGCGCGTGTGTTTATCAGATCTGCTCTGAATGAATGAGAATGAGAGAATATCTGTCTCTCTACCTGCTCTCCCCTCCTCGGCCCGTCTGTCTCACCTCATGTTTCATTCGCTTGCTCTTTGCCAACACCTGTCTCCCTGCATTTCGCTTCTCCCGCGCTTTCCCCTCGTCTTCTTTTAAACGCAATAACCGTTTTAAAACAGACAACGCCAGCTCCTCTTACACCGAACCGATGCAAACCCGCTTATCTGGATAATGAGGACTAACTGTAGACTTACATTGTTATTTGTAAGGGGGAACTGGGGCTATAGCTGTCATGTGGATTTCCGACGGAGGGTTTACGGTTGAAATTCAGTTTCGGTATAGATTGAAACCCCTTTTCACAGTTTTGATCAAGGGAAAGATACAGTTCATTTAACATTCTAAATTACTACTACAATATTAAAGGAAAAACAAAATATGTTTTTAAAAATACCATCTTATCTTTCAACTAAGAGTGGGCGGGGCCATTTGTAAATTTGATGGGTGTGGCTTCTGGTCTCACCCGCATACAGCTATTTTTAGCTGTACAAAACCGCTTGTTTTGCGGCGTGATATTCCAAATTGGTGTGTCTTACCATATTATTTTGAAGTATCTTAATTATGAAAACCCTGGTTTGTAGTGCAAACAGTTTTACTGTTTACTGCACGTCGCTATTCTTCTCGTTTTTTCCCTATAGTGGCTAATGAACCGAAAGTCTCGCCCGTAGGCTTACTTCCGTGTTAAAGGTGGATAAAGCTACAAACATTTTGAAAAGAAATTAATAATAAAAAAAAAACAAAGAAATACTAAGAAATGAATTAATTATTCAGCACAACATTTACGTTTCAAAAGGTTTATTTTTAAAATAAATGCTGGTGTTTTGAAATACTAAGAAATTAATTGATTATTCTGCAAAACATTTATGTTACAAAAGGTTTATTTTTTAAATAAATGCTGGTGTTTGAACCTTCCATCCATCTAAGAATCCTTGTTTCCACAAAAATATAAAGCAGCACAGTTGTTTTCAGCATTGATAATAATATGAAATGTTTCTTGAGCAGCAAATCAGCATATCAGAATGATTTCTGAAGGATCATGTGACACTAGAGACTATTAATGATGCTGAAAATTCAGGTTTGCATCGCAGGAATAAATTAAATTTTTAAATATATTCAAATAGAAAACATTTTTTTGAAATTGTAATAATATTTCATAATTTGACTGTTTTTGCTGTATTTTTCGAAAAAATAAATGCAGGCTTGACACGTCTTTCAAAAACATCTATCCAGTTTGGTTTTATTGTGTTCACCTGTTAGTTGGCAAAAATATTAATATTTTATTTTGAAATACTGAATTCAGAAAAAAAAAAGCTTTTAACTAACTGATAACTGACTCTAAACAAACCATACCCTGTGTAAAAAATGTAAAATGCTATTATTTATTAATCATTTTTTGCCTTTGACAAAGGACAGCTTTGTCATATTTAAATATACCCAAACTTACATAAACTCACATTTATGTCCAGTCGCATGAGTTGCATGTTTTTTTAGACAGGCGATGACAATGAAGCCCAGTGCAAGTCATTCACTGTGTGTCAGGGCAGAGAAGTGGAAAATTAAAGCCATTGACAGAAGGAGTAATGAACCACGGAAAAAAAAGCGAGCGTGATGGACAAACAACAGTAAAAATAAAGAGAATGGCCTGATCCTCCCGCGCAAGGCACTTATTTATCTGAAGACTTTCTGTTTTATTGTTATTGAGCTGGATAAGGAACCATTCACAATGTCTTGAGACATTGCAGACTAGCAAAGAGCAATCAATTTCTGCACACGCATACACACACAAACACACAGAGTTGTGTTGTTTTTTTTTTTTAGGTTATGTCCCTTACCCTAAAACACTTTCTCTGTCTTTTATGTTTATTTGTTTCTCTTGTACTCGTGTTTTATTGAGTTTGTTATCGTCGCGTCTTTATTTCCACGACAGAGCAGAGCGCCGTCCCAGCAGAGTCAACTTCATTTGAACGTCACAGTGAATTTGTGTGCATGTGCGTCTGAACCACTCTGATGTCTGTTTCCATTTGAAATCAGTTTCACTCTCATTTCACTTTCGGCCTAGAGTGAGATTTTGAACGTCCCAGGGTTTAAAAAAAACATTTTATCGATCAAGATCCCGCTCGAGCCTTGATTTCGGTCTAATTTGTAGTCTAATTGGTCAGTTACACACTTCGCGCGTCGCACAAACACACACATGCTGAAGAGGCACTTTTGTGAAGTTTGCTGCTCCTCCCGTTTGTTTAAATTTGTGGATATTGATGTCGTCAGCCAGTTCTGTTTATACTTAAGGGCAAAAATCATCAGTGCTTTCATCTTTATGATTACAAAAAATTACAGACATTGAGAAGAGAGCAAGAGGATGAGAGAAGTGATAAATTAAACATAAAGATCTCTTCTCATCTATAAATCTATACATCTGCATTAGAATGAACAGTGACAGGAGTCAGCAAAACTTTATAAGGACAAGTCGATCTGTTGACTAAACAAACACATTCATTGACCTAAATGACCTTCAAACGCTAGCCAATATGTTCACAAAAATACTGAATATGATCATCTACAACTACAGAGATTTTAGCTTAAGCACTAATGAAAGTACATAAAAAGCTTTATATTAGATGTCTTTAACTTATACTTAACCCTCATGTTGAATTCTGGTCATTTTGACCTGGAGAGGACTTTCTTTTTCCCAAAAAATGCTACTTAATGTCACATCAGAGTAAATCTTTCTGACTTTATTCATTCGGGGTATAACAACTTGCCAACTTCCTATTTAAAAATTGCTTATAAATCTTTTATTATGCTATATTAACAGCAAATCTTGGATTTAATATTTTTGTCAACTTGTTTTCTTTCAGTTAGCACATATTTTGCATTTCTTTTTAGAACTGATTGATCGTATGCCTTACTGATATGAACATATGCACCTATGCTTATGTTTTAGAGTGTTCAATGCCAAAATTACCTACAAATAATGCCTTTTCTCACTCAAAAACAGAGATGCATAAGCTCAGATGAATGAGGCCTATGATCAATCAGCTCCAAAGAGAAATACAAAATCTGTGCTAATTGAAAGAAAACAAGCTGACAAAATAGATTTCGTGATAATGTAGCATAATGAGAGATTTGCAAGTTAAAAGTTAAAAGTTTAAAATGCTGATCATTTTTTACTGGGAAAAACAAATAAGGTAAAAGATTCTCAGCACAGCACAAGGGTTGAACGTTTTTGATGCAAATGCACTTTTTTGCACATATTGTTGAATAAACAGTTAAATGCATGATTAAATATAATCAAAATAAATTTTACTAATATAGTTCATGGTTGTTTACATTTGCCATGCAATGTAAAATGGTGCATCAATATATAATTAATACAGAGTAAAAAAGCAATAGATTTAAATTGCATACTGACATATCACTTGAAACTTACTGATATAAAAATTATTGAAAAAAGTTGTAATTAAACTTTATTTGGAGTACTATTTGTGCACAATGCACATTTCTAAATATTAAGCTTAAAATATGTTTTAATGTCACTATTGATTAGGATTGTGTGATATTTAAATAATATCAGTCTTTATTAAAAGTGTACCTGACTTGCAATAGTTCCAATTTAGCACAATCATATATACTTAAGTATATCTTCAGTTGGACTTAAGCACAACTTCTGCACAATTGAAGTTATTTGTTTCAATTTAACAGACTTTAAATATACCAGTTTACTAAAAGTACAATTGCATTGCATTTAAGTACATAATATGTAAATGTATTTCTAGTACACTTACCATGACATAAATGTATTTTACGCTAGGGGAATCTCACTAAACTCTCCAATTTTTTTGGTTTTATTAAAGTGTTTTTACAATTCCGTGTGTGTTCAGCATGATGCATGCGTTCAGAATAATGAAGGTTTGCACAAGCGTGTCTGAACGCATTTGTGAGTGTGTGTTTGTGTTTACTGAGGAGCGATGGCACAGCGATGTCTCCTCAGCAGATGAGATCGGAGATGACAGGCCAACACTGCTCTTTGTCAGAACATGAGAGGGAGAGAGTGTGTAAAATTTTAATCTGTAGTTATTTAGGGTATGGAGGCGTAGTGAGTTTGTCTCTGGGGTCACGGGGGCTTATGGAAGAAAGTTGTTGCAGCAAACGGCACGAAAGTAAACGTCTGTGACAGCTTCCTGTAGCAAAACGAGTCTTAAAACTCTCGCTCGCTCGCTCCTTCTCATTTGGGGCATTCTGGATTAATAGTCTCTGTTTTATCCGTCCCATCATGCTTTGCTGTGCGTAACGCAGTTCTCTCCCACAGAAATCGCAGGCTGTGGTGTCTCTCAAGAGCTGGTTTAATCATATCACAACGATACTGATTAAAATACATGAGTATAATAATGTGTACAGATTGATGCTGTAGAACAAGGTACAGTAGTAGGGTTTAAAATAAGCATTTCTTTTAGTCTTAATTTTTAAGAAAGGATTTAAAAATAAAAAATGAAAACTATTTTACTCAACCTCATGTTGATCTCAAACAGTCTGACTGACTTTCTTCTGTGACGTACAACAACAGATATTCAAAAAAGAATTGGACTTCACTGAATTTCACTGTATGAACAAATACAAAAAAACTTAAAAGATAAAAATATGATATATTTAATAAATATATTATATATAATATATTATAAATATATTAAATATATTTAAATTGTAAAATTGTGTAAATTCTAAAAAGAATAACAATATTTATCACATCGATATTTAAAGGGATTGTGCATCAACAACAATTGCAAAAACTAATATAATCAATTTTTAATAACTTTTAATTTACTTGAAATTACTTGAATTTACTATTTTATATCTATCTATCTATATGCAAAAACATAATGAAGAACATTTATTTTGCATTTTATTTTATTGTAATACTTCAGTGATTTGAATGGCTAATTGAGTTGATTTTGGAATTTAAGGGAGTTTGGAATGTTTGGAATGAGGGTCAAGTGAAGGTCAGATGCTGCATTTCCCCTTGGTGACCTTTGAACTTTAAAGGACCCCATCAGAAAACAACAATGATCAGAGTAACGACAATTTTGTGATATATTTTGGGAGGAAGACAATGAGTTTAACTGGTTTGAGAGTACTGACACATGAGTTAAAGGTGATATGGATATGTTTTGACGTTAAAATACATTTTCCTACTCGCCGATACAGGGACTGTATCGGCGAGCAAACACAAACATATAAGTGATGGATTATTTTACGGGTCGGAGAACAAACCTATCAAACGCCGCTGAGGTTTATGGGTAATCACTAATTAGATTCACCCAATTAGCAGCTGTTCAGAGCGGGAAACAGGTGCAAAGCGAGAGCAGAGAGAGAGAGACCTGGAAAGATGGAGGAGGGAGAGAAAGAGAGAGTTACAGAGAGAATAAAGGAAGGAGAGGAACAGAATCTGGGAGGGTTTCAAACACAAACTCCAGAGGGACGGAAACAATTCAAAGAAACCTGAGATAACAGACATGCAAATGAGGAAACGCACAAAGATACACACACACACACACACACACACTTTTATAGACATTTTTCAGTGTCTAATTAATAAATCTGATTTTGATAAATCTGAACTAGATATTGTAAATTATACCACGGCGAAAATCCCATGTTAGTAAATTAAAGATAATCTATCCACATAATTCATTCTCACAGTAATACTTAATATCCATATCCACAGCAATCATCAATATGTTGATAGTTGATCTGATGAATTACACCTGTGGTTATACTTCTAGGACACCTGTATGAACTTGACTTGTTACGTTCATTAAAATTATCAGCAAAACACCAAAACATTGAATAAAAACTATGAAGTGAACATAAAATATCCTGTAACATTGTAGACACACAGATATAGACACTTGATCTATAATGAACTTGATCACATTCAGACTGACTGTTAAGTTTGAATAATATACACTGTGTATATTTATACTCTGTATATTTATATGAAATAATCCTATACACTACCAGTTAAAAGTTTTTCAGCAGTAAGATTTTAATGTTTTTTTAAGAAGTCTCTTCTGCTCACCAAAGCCTGGATTTATCTGATCCAAAATACAGCAAAAGCAGTAATATTGTGAATAGTTTTACTATTTAAAATAACTGCTTTCTATTTGAATATATTTTAAAATGTAATTTATTTCTGTGGTCAAAGCTGAATTTTCAACATCATTACTCCAGTCTTCAGGGTCACAAGATCCTTCATTCTGATATGCTGATTGACTGCTCCAGAAACAATTATTATTATTATCAATGTTATCAATATTTAAAACACATTTTTAAAAGTACATTTTTTCAGGAATCTTTGATGAATAGAAAGATCTAAAGATCAGTATTTATCTGAAATAGAAAGCTTTGTAACATTATACACTATACCATTTAAAAGCTTAGAGTGAGTATAATTTATTTATAAAATGTATACAATTATAGAAATCAATACTTTTATTTAGCAAAGATGCTTTAAATTGATCAAAAGTGATGATGAAGTCATTTATAATATTACAAAAGATTTCAGGTAAATGCTGTTCTTCTGAACTTTCTATTCATCAAAGAAACCTGTAAAAATTCTACTCAGTTGTTTTCAACATAATAATAATAATAATGAATGTTTTTTAAGCAGCAAATCAGAATATTAGAATGATTTCTAAATGATCATGTGACTGGAGTAATGATGCTAAAAATTCAGCTTTGATCACAGGAATAAATTACATTTTAAAATATATTCAAATAGAAAACATTTATTTTAAATAGTAAAAAAAAATCTAAATTTTACTGTTTTGCTGTATTTCGGATTAAACAAACGCAGCAGTCTTCATGAGCAGAAGAGAAAACAGGCATACAGACAGACAGACAGACAGACAGACAGACAGACAGTACAAGGGTAAAGAGGGGTAAAGTAAGATGGTAAAAGAAAGAGAAAAGAAAGAAAAACAGAAAAAGGACAGCGCGGGACAACAGCAGGTATCAGGTGGGGGGAATTATCCTCCATTCTCTAATTGAGGCCCCCTGAGTGTGTCCATCCCAGTGTGTGTGTGTGTGACCCTCTGCTCTTTGCCTGAGGCAATGGCTGACCCCGCCCACCCTGGCCACACCCCCTCATTAAAACACTAATCCCTCTATAACACCACATGCTCTCCTCATCACATACACACACACACACACACACACACACACACTCACTCATACTTCAGTGACTTTGAGTTATGAATGTTAACAGCAGCATATACTTCAATCTATCAGATCAAAATATACACAGACATTCAAAACACATTTTTAACAAGGATGAAGAAATAAGTGGAATAAATACATAAACTCTGAGAATCTTTGATTAAGAAAAGTGAGTTTAGAGTAAAACTCTAAATTACTTTTGTTATTACTTTTAAATGCATTTTGTTGTACTATTTATATTTTTCCCACCAAAGCATTTCATGCCTGTTGCATTGCATTATTTATTAATTCTGGTTATCATTTATATTATTATTATTTTTTTTTTTTAATTAGTATAACACCAAAATTAGACAAAAGATTTAACAATGCAAAATATACATGAATACATCCATTTATCATTAATAATAATAATAATAATAAATACAGTAAATTTGCATGTATGCAATTTTTATGCAGACACTTACAAACAAATAAACACTTTACAATAACACTTACAATAAAAAATATACCTTTATGCATTTATTTATTTTGTAGATTTATTGTTATTATTATTACTAATAAAAATACATATATTTAATAATAAAAATACATTTACATTTATGTAAGCTTTTATCCAAAACAACTTATGATAGAGCAACATATATTTATTTATATTTTTTAATACTTTGTAATGTAATTACAAATAATTCTTAATATAATTTGTGATTTATAATGACACATGCAACAGGCATAAAATGCTTTCAAACATTTCTATATATAGTGAATCGTAAATTAGATTTAAAATGTTTACATATAAAATATAATTAATTGCCAACTTACAGTTTTTTTGTTTGTTTTTTATAATGTCAATAAAGCTACTTTTATCTTGGGAGAGATAGAGAGAGAGTCAGATCATGTGAGGCCTATGGAAAACTCAGACCTAAGATCTAAGAAAGCCGAGCAAATCGATTACACACGACAATAACCAGCACCAGATTGTCCGTGTCTCCTAAATGACTCATGTGCGTGTGTGTGTGTGTGTGTGTGTGTGTGTGTGTGTGTGTACTCCTGGGCTGGATATCACTATAGTTCTCTTAGTTTTAATATTCTTGCTTGCAGGCATATGCCACAGCCTCTCTCCTCTCATCGCCATATATATTAATAGCTTTATCTCCCCAACCGAAGAGCGCAAATAAAACACAAATGAAAGAATCCTCATGCATATAAAACACGCGCGCACACACACAGGAGCAAATGCCAGTCAAGGTTATTGGTCTCATTTCCTATTTGCTGCTCCGGATGGAAATTCAAATCTCTGTTTGCAATAACACCTTCAAATTCAATCCAAACTCCTGCAAACTCAATCAGTGTGTGTTCATGTGTGTTTGTTACACCCCAAACCTGTAAGATTTTCACATGGAGATGGTGATCCGTTTCATAAGCTACATCAAACACTGATTTATTGTGAATGACGGATTATGATGGTTATTTAATTAGGGCTGTTTTCTAGGTTATGATCAGAAGCATATTTTTGCTAGGTGGGTGATAAAATGCCCAAAGGAATTCCTTGAGGGAAAAAAGACTTTAGGGTGAACTGGCTGATTTGGGCCAGTAAACAACCACCTAGCAACACCATAGCAACCACCCAAAACACCCCAGAAATTACATAGCAACACCCTGGTGATGATTCAGAACAATTCAGACACTACACAGCAACACCTTAGCAACCACTCAGAAACTACATAGCAACACCCAGGTGATCACTTAGAACACCTCAGAAAATACATAGCAACACCCTGGCAACCACTTAGAATAATTAGGAAACCACCTAGCACGCCCTGAGAACACCTCAGAACACCTCAAAAACTACACAACAACACAGTAGCTACTACTTAGAAACTACATAGCAACACAATGGCAACCAATTAGAGCACCTCAGAAACTACATAGCAACACCCTGGCAATGACTAAGATAGAACACCCTGGCAACCTCTTCGAACACCTGAAAAAAACCCATTACAACACCCTGGCAATGATTTAGAACACCTCAGGAAACACACAGCAACACCCTGGCAACCACATAGCAACACCCTGGAAACCACTCAGAACACCTCAGAAAATACATAGCGACACTCTGGAAACCACTTAGCAGCACCCTGACAATGATTAAGATGGAAACATCCTGGAAACCACTCAGAAAAACATCTGGGAAATGATTCAGAACACTTTAGAAACTACATAGCTACACCCTGGCAACAATTAAGATAGCAACACCCTAGAAACCACTCAAAACACCTCAGAAATACATAGCATTATCCTAGAAACCACTCAGAACACTTCATAAACTACATAGAAACACCCTGACAACAATTAAGATAGCAACACCCTAGAAACCACTCAGAACACATTGAAAAATACATAGCAACACCCTGGAAACCAGTCAGAACAAATCAGAAAATATATAGCAACACCCTGAAAACCACTTGGAACTTATCATAAACAACATATCTAGACCTTGGCAACAATTAAGTTAGCAACATCCTAGAAACCACTCAAAACACCTCAGACAATACATAGCAACACCCTGACAACAATTAAGATAGCAACACCCTGGAAACCAGTCAGAACAAATTAAAAATACATAGCATTACCCTAGAAACCACTCAGAACACTACAGAAACTACATAGCAACACCCTGACAATGATTAAGATAGCAACACCCTAGAAACCACTCAGAACACCTCGGAAAATACACAGCAACACCCTGGAAACCAGTCAGAACAAATCAGAAAATATATTGCAACACCCTGAAAACCATTTAGAACTTATCATAAACTACATAGCTAGACCCAGGCAACAATTAAGATAGCAACACCCTAGAAATCACTCAAAACACCTCAGACAAGACATAGCAACACCTTGACAACGATTAAGATAGCAACACCTTGGAAACCAGTCAGAACACATCAGAAAATATATAGCAACACCCTGGAAATCACTTAGAACTTATTACAAACTACATAGCAACACCCTAGAAAGCACTCAGAAGACATCAGAAAATCATAGCAACACCCTGGCAACAATTAAGATAGCAACACCCTGGAAACCAGTCAGAACAAATTAAAAATACATAGCATTACCCTAGAAACCACTCAGAACACTACAGAAACTACATAGCAACACCCTGACAACAATTAAGATAGCAACACTCTAGAAACCACTCAGAACACCTCGGAAAATACATAGCAACACCCTGGAAACCAGTCAGAACAAATCAGAAAATATATAGCAACACCCTGAAAACCATTTAGAACTTATCATAAACAACATATCTAGACCCAGGCAACAATTAAGATAGCAACACCCTAGAAACCACTCAAAACACCTCAGACAAGACATAGCAACACCTTGCCAATGATTAAGATAGCAACACCCTGGAAACCAGTCAGATCACATCAGGAAATATATAGCAACACCCTGGAAACCACTTAGAACTTATTACAAACTACATAGCTAGACCCTGGCAATGATTAGGATAGCAACACCCTAGAAAGCACTCAGAACACATCAGAAAATCATAGCAACACCCTGGCAACAATTAAGATAGCAACACCCTAGAAACCACTCAGAACACATCTGAAACTACATAGCTACACCCTGACAACGATTAAGATAACAACACCCTGGAAACGACTTAGAACATATCAGAAAATACATAGAAACACCCTGGCAACAATTAAGATAGAAACACCCTAGAAACCACTCAGAACACCTCAAACTCACATAGCAATGCAGTGGCAACCACTCAGAAACTATAGAATATTTATAAATACCCTGGCAATAACTAGCAACCATCCATAACATCATAGCAATATTGTATCGAGTTTTGCATACAAATACCACTCAGGTTCTTTTCAGCAAATAAATGTAGTTCTACTTTTAGAGTTACACTGAAATACACATTTCATGTCAGACCTAACAACACACACACACAAAGAAAAGAAAACAGCCTCATTCTCTTTGGTGCAGAGAAACACACATATTCGGTGTTTATTTGGGCACGGTGTGTCTATGTGTGTGTGTTGAGTACTTGGTATCCCACAGTGCATCTGTCTTTGTTCTGTTGCCCTACTGCAGTGCTGCCCAGAACAGCAGCCCAGCTAATTGAGAATCTGCACAACAAACCTGTACAACACCTGATCTACAGCTTTCACAGAGTCTGCTGAGAAACAAGAGGCACACAAGAGCTTTATATCTCAAATTGTCTTGACTGTTGCTCTTCGAAAGCAATGATATTTAACGGAGAGTAATTAAAATGTGCTGCTGATTTTCCTCCAGAGATACCGAGGATTTCAAAAATGTCTCAAACTGTGCTCAGATTAGCTAAATTGCCAGTGCCTACCATTGCAAAATGAACTCAAAGATTTCTTGTAACATTCTCATAAGATCAAATGAGCTATTCAATTCAAATTCATTTTATCTTACTGTATGCCAACTAATATATCATTTTATTTTAATTTCCTAAGGAAAATTATGAGAAACATCTGACAGAAAACTGATACTTAAATGAAACATAACTAAAATAAAAGCCCACGGCATCTCATGTCTGCCTATTATTTATATTATTCAAATACTAATGCATTTTCTTAAAACCATTCAAGACAAAGTTCCAAAAGAACTCCTGAGCTATGAAAAAGCATCCACTGAGCAATAAAACTCTGCAATAAAAAATAAGAGATTTCAATTTCAGCTCTAACATTTCTCATCAAATTCTCTTTAGACCAAATGATCTGAGCTGCAGTCCACATTCAGTTCATACTGTAACTCTGAACTTCTAAAGTACACCATCCACAGTACTGTTCAAAAGTGTGGGGTCAGTAAGATGTTAATAGTTTTGAAAGAAGTCCTTCTGCTAATCAAAGCGGCATTTATTTGATCAAAAATATAGCATATTTGTTACAATTCACTGTTACTGTTTTCTATTTGAATATGCTTCAAATGTAACTTATTCCAGCAATGCAAAGCTGAATATTCAGTATCATTACTCCAGTCTTAAATGTCACATGATCCTTCAGGAATCATTCTAATATGCTAATTTGCTTCTCAAGAAATATTTCTTATTATTATCAATGTTGAAAACAGCTGCCGTATATATTTGTCGAAACTAATACATCTCAAGAAAGCCATGCTAATGTTCTCAAATTTAGAAAACGTTATTTCTGAATGTTCTCTAAACATTCAAAATGTCCAGTTTTTTAAATGTTTACATAAATGTTAAAGGAACATTCCATTTATTCATTTTGCAAACATTATGGAAATGTTACTTTTGAAAGTTCTCTGAACATTCTGAAACAAGTAGTAAAAAAAACAGATTAAATGAACTTTCTATTAATGTTACTGTAAGAATGTTTCTTTATAACTTTGAAAGAATCTTTAATGTTCGGAGAATGTTCCCTGTTAGCCGTAATTTGTATTCAGGATTCTTAAATTAATTTAAAGTTGATGAACAGCATTTATTTATTTATAATATTTTTTAACATTATAAATGACTTTACAGTCACTTTTGCTTGATTTAAAGGAGAAGACAAAAATTTACAGATAATGTACTCATCCCCCTTGTCATCCAAAATGTCTTTGTTCTCTTCAGTTGTAAAGAAATTATGTTTTCTGAGGAAACATTTTTCTCCATATAATGGACTTCTATGGTGCCCCCGATTTTGAAATTCCAAAATGCAGTTTAAATGCAGCTTTAAACACTCCCAAATGTGGTTGTAAAGGATCCCAGCTGAGGAAGAAGGGTCTTATCTAGCGAAACAATCGGTTGTTTTCATTTTTAAAAATACAGTTTTAATACTTTTCAACCTCAAAAGCTTGTTTTGGTTTCCTCTGCCTGAACTCTGTATATTCTGGTTCAAGATAGTTAGGGTATGCCGAAAAACTCCCATCGTATTTTCTCCCTCAACTTCAAAAATCATTTCAGAATCATCCTACATCGCTACAGAAGTACCGACACAGTCTTTGCAAAGTGAACATGCAAAGAAGATCAAACACCCTTAACAAAAAAAAAGGTAAAACAGCGATGTAGGACGATTTTGAAGTTGAGGGAGAATGTGAGAAGGGAGTTTTTCGAGATACCCTAACTGTATTCAACCAGAAAAAAAAAGCGTTCAGGCAGAGCAAAATGACTGTTTGACATTAAAAAGTATAGAAATTATATATTTTTTAATGAAAATAACCGATCATTTCACCTGATAAGACCCTTCTTCCTCAGCTAGGATCATTTACAACCGCATTTAAACTGCATTTTGGAAGTTCAAAGTTGGGGCACCATGTCAGTCCATTATATGGAGAAAAATCCTGAAATGTCTTTCTCAAAAAACACAATTTCTTTCCGACTGAAGAAAGAAAGACATGAACATCTTGGATGATAAGGGGGTGAGTACATTATCTGTAAATTTTTTGTTCTGGAAGTGAACTTCTCCTTTAAATGCACCCTTTTCGAATGAAAGTATTATTTTTTTCCCAAAGTAATTTTAAGGAAACAATCTGAGGAAAATTTGATACTTAAGCACTTTTAAGCACCATTAAGTCTCCCAAGCTATGCTTAATTCCGCAGCACAATGAATCGCAGATTCACACACTCAATTAAAGGGTCAATAATGTCAGACTTGTTATGGACTTAAATATTTCTGCTCCTCTCCTATCCTCCTCTCTCCTCTCCTCTCCTCTGGCTGGCCGGTTCTCTCTGAAGTGTTAGATGAAGGCATTTGTCTGGAGGGTGGGTGAGGTACAGCCCGGCGCGTGTGTGTATGAGTCAGTCACAGAGATCTCTTCTCAGGCATTCTGACAGGTACAGACGCTCCGTCCGGCTTTAAAGGGAATTCCAAACGAGCCTCTGACAGGAGGCCTATTCCGTCTGTGAGCGCGTGTGTGTGTGTGTGCGGTTTGCACACTACTGTGAGGGAGGGGGGACCTGCAGGGCAACACAAATACTGACAGCCAGATCAACCAATCAAATCAGACCCCCCCGGATCCACTCAGCCAACCCACGAGCACGATTCTGCGCAAAGGCCCGCCTCCACCGCTGATTTATGCAAATGCGATCACTGATTAATCCACAGATGCATGCTGGGTAACTGCAGCATAAATTGGCCGTCTGTCAGCACAAACCGGGGACAAACGCACACACACACACCCATAGTCTCTCAGTGACATGCCATCAAGGCTCGGCCGATCAACAAGAAACAATGGAGGAAGCAGTAATTGGAGACCAGCGCTTTGTGTGTGTGTGAGACTAACTGTGGCAGCGAGGATGCAACCCGGACCACGCGTGTGTGTGTCTCTTCAAAGCTCAGGCGTGTTGTTGAGCAGCATTAGCTGCCTCTCAGAGCGCTTTTAACACGGAGCGAGGGATGACAGGCCTGCCACAGGAGGAGGGAGAGGAAAACGAGTAAACATGCGTATGCAGCAAAACAACAGTTACCTGAACAGCGAGATCTGAGCGAGCACACACACACAAGAGCGGCAGAGGAACATGTCACTTACTGCCAGGTGTGTGTGTGTGTGTGTTTTGGTAGCAGTTTTTAAACACAGACATTTAGTGCATTTCTGTTCTAGTGTGTTTTATTAATCAAAGACATGCATACAGTAATAGTGATAGTTATGGTTGGGTTAGTTTTATTATGATTTTTTTTATTATTATATTTTTATTTGTGATTTCCATTTTAGTTTATGTTTTAATAATGTTGTTTTTGTCATTTTTATTAGTTTTTATATGTCTGTATAGTTATTTTTTTAAGTTTTAGTTTCAGTTATTTTTAGTACAAAAACAAAAATGAGAAATAAATTTATGTTTTTCATATTTAATTTAATTAATTTAATATGTAATTTAAATTAAAAATTAATTGTCTGTTAACATTTCTTTTATTTATTTATTTTCTTTTTCTTTTTCCGGTTTTAGTTTCAGGTTTAGTTAACTATAATAACCCTGATTGAGAACTTAGATTAACTGAGAACTTTTTAAAAACTGAAATAGCAACAACAGTGTAAATGAATGATTTAAGTGAACAAATGATTCTCATGAACTGATTCTTTTAAATCATTCAGTCAAAATGATTCGCAATTGAGCATCATCAGTACGAAAACATTTACTTATGACTCAAATCACAGTAATACTCTAGTGACAAATAAATATACTAAAAATATTTAAAATACATTTATTTCATGCTAAGTTTACTACAAATACATTTATATATTTAGTATTTAATAAAAATACCCTGTAACTGTACTTTTAGTATTTAAAGTTTGCTAAATTGGAACTGCTAATTTTGCATTTAATGCACTTTAACTGTGTGGAAGTAGTGCTGAAGTCCAACTAAAGATATACTATTTAGGAATATATATATATATATATATATATATATATATAATTAAAGTTTAATTATAATTTTTATAATTAATTATCATTTTAATTTTTATAAATATGGTAATAGATTTGAACTTTACTTAGTATGAAATAAATGCATTTTAAATATAGTACTTTTTCACGAGGGAATCTAACAAAAACATATAGGTATGTTCAACATTGCAGATCTTGTCTTGTTGCTTGGATGTTACACATCATGTCCCAAATGACGATGTGCATGCTGGTTGAGGTTCGGATCTGGTTTGTAAACATCTGATTTTCATGTGGTTTACTGCTGTTCAAGCTACAACCAACTAAACAGATTATAATTGAATATGTCAGAAAAAAAGAATCTGCCTGTCTGAACAAGGGCATCCGACTTACACTTTCAAAGAGTTGATGTCGTGAACCCCGCAAACTTTGGCAAATCCAGCAAGTAGGTCTTCCTCAGAAGGCTCGTTTTAGCAACCGGGGAACTTGCACAGACAACTTTTCCAGACGGACTGATGTAAACCAGCACACCCTTGTGCAAATCAGCCAATCAGATTAAAGCGTGTGATTGCGAAAAGCGCTTGCCATGTTTACATGCAATACACATCAGACGACACACAGGCACATACTCCATGTGACACAGCAGGTGGATCAGGTGTATGCCATCACTGTCCTTTCTTTCAGCTCTACAGAGACAGAGAAGAACATGCACACACACACACTCCTGTGAGGCCGCTGGCGGTGCGCTCGGGTTGGATTAACTGTGGGATTTGTTCCCTGCAGCTGAAGTCAAACAGAGGAAACTCTCCTACATTACGCTTTTAATTAGAATCATCATCTTACACGGCTCAGAGACGAAACCGGCTCACACACGAATAACCCACACACAGACGCCGAGTGTTAAGTAATATCACACTAAACAGTTAAACGTTAATATTGACACTTAAAGACACAATACACTCTTAAAAATAAGGGGGTTTTCACAGCCACTTCTTTAAAGAATCTTTCAGTAAACGGTTCTTAAATAATTTTTTTCCTAGCATGAAGAATGTTTTTCTACTATGAAGGACCTTCAACTGATGCAACAGAACACTTGAAAACAAAAGTTCTTATGGTTCCATGAGGAACTTTTAGCATCCATGGAATCTTGCAATTCCACAAAAGGTTCTTATAGGGGAAAATGTTCTGTAGATTATTCACATGTTCTTCACACTAAGAAAATAATGGTTCTTTAAAGAGCAGTTTAATAAAAGGTTCTTTATGGAACCAAAAACAGTTCTTCTTATGAATCATGGAAAGATTCTGTAAATGTTAAATCATAAATGCCAAAAAAGATCCTTAATTTTAAAGTCGTCACCTTTATTTATTATGGAAGCCTGTTTCCACCCCAGTTACGCCAACTTTTTATCTCACAATTCTGACTTTTTCCTCAGAATTGCGTAAAACCAACTTTTTCTTAGAATTGCGAGATAGAAACTCGCAGATCAAAGTTTTCCTTAGAATTGCATCATATAAACTAGCAATTGCAGGTTATAAAGTTAGAATTGCGAGACATAAACTCACAAATTCACAACTTTTTCTTAGAAATAATACAAATTTTTTGACTGAGTTATACAGTCAGAATTGCAAGATATAAACTCGCAAATCTAAGTTTTTTCTCATAATTGCATGATATAAACGCGCAATTGCAAGTTATACTCAGAATTGCGAGATATAAACTCGCAAATGTAAGTTTTTTCTCATAATTGCATGATAAAAACTTGCAATTGCGAGTTATAAAGTCAGAATTGCAAGATATAAACTCGTAAATCTAAGCTTTTTTCTCATAATTGCGTGATATACACTCGCAATTGCGAGTTATAAAGTCAGAATTGCGAGATATAAACTCACAAATCCAATTTTTTTCTCAGAATTGTGTGATACAAACTCGTAATTTTGAGCTATAGTCAGAATTGCGAGATATAAACTCGCAAATCTGTTTTTTCTCATAATTGCATGATAAAAACTCGCAATTGCAAGTTATAATGTCAGAATTGCAAGATATAACCTTGCAAATCTACATTTTTTCTCATAATTGCAAGATATAAACTCGTAATTGCGGGTCATACAGTCAGAACTGCAAGATATAAACTTGCAAATCTAAGTTTTTTTCTCATAATTGCATGATAAAAACTCACAATTGCGAGTTTTAAAGTCAGAATTGCAAGATATAACCTTGCAAATCTACATTTTTCTAATAATTGCATGATATAAACTCGCAATTGTGAGTTAAAGTCCGAATGGCGAAACATAAAATTTGCAGTTCTGAGAAATAAAATCAGAGTTGTGAGATATAACCTCACAATTGTGAGAAAAAAAGTCAAAATTGCGAGATACAAACTTGCATTTGCAAGAAAAGTTATCTCGCATATTCCGTCTATTTTTTGCCGTCGTGACTTTATATCACACAATTCGCAATAACTTTTTTTCACTTTTTATTCAGTGGTGGAAACGGGCTTCTATAGTTTGTATATTGCTTTGTATAATAGAGATTGTTTCAGTGTAGATTCACAGTAATAAACCGTAATCAAATAGATGATGCAAAATTCATCAAATATCAATGTCAAATTCAACAAAATTAGAGTGTAAGAGTGTACGGCCAGAAATTTTGATTATATTCGTTCCACCAAAGCAAATAGTTCCAAATTTAGTTCAGTGTTAATTCAGTTCAGTTTACTATTTGTGTAAAGTCAATCAATTATGAAAGAAGTTCAATTCAGCGATAAGCAGCTCAACTGAAAACAGTAGTCAAAAGCAGCTCAACTCAATTTAATGTTGTCGATGTTGGAAAATGTTTCAATTATGAATGAATTCGATTTAAAGCAGCTCTACAGAAGACAATAGTGTTCAACTCAATTGTCAGTGAAACCAAATCGAAAATATTACTAAACAGACAGATATTTGGTTTGGTTGTTCTGCCAAAATAGTTCCAAAAGCAGTAGTAAAGTGATAGAAAGTTTATGAAATATCCATACTCTCTGAATGCCGCTCATCCAATCACATGAATGGAGCAGAACTAACTGGCAACAACAAAACCTCGCTCATTTATACAGCTCGACTCTTCCCTTACAATGTGTTTAGCTAAAACATGTGAAACACAAAATGTGGCCATTGTCTCTGTCGTATGACCCGTTGTGTGGGTTTGGTGGGTTCCTGTGGCTTTCAGATGGGAGCACGCCTGCCATTCCAAACTCTCCTCTGGAACAACGCATTCCGTTTGAAGTGCTGATCCCTGCTTCACCTGTGAGATCAATACGCTCCCGTTCAAAGCCAGATCGGCTTCATACAGCACCAGATCTTTATTAATTTATAGAAACTTCTTGAAACTTTCTCTAAAGGGAAGCTGGAAAAAACACAGAGAAGGAAGAGAAAGAGAGAGAGAGAGACAGGAAAAAAAGAAGAAACCAGCATGGAGAGGGTGATTAACTCAGAGATGCCTTTGACGGACAGCGAGGTCACATGATCGGCCTGCTGCAGCCCTTAATGAGAATGAGTGGATATTTAAATGAGCGTGCATGTAAATGAGGAGAACGCATTTGTGCCGGAACGGATTTGTGTCAGAATTTTGGATCATAAAAAGCCAGTGTCAGAAATTAATTGAATTATTTTTGCAATACGGGTGCAATAGTTGCCTCCTATGCTATTAAAAATAAAGCTTCTTATTGACATCGATGGTTCCGTGAGGAACCTTTTAAAATCCACAGAATCTTTCCATTCCACTAAAGGTTCTTTAAATTTTTAAAATGTTCTTTTAAGAACTGTTCAATGAAAAGATCTTTTTTATGTGTTTATGATTTTAGGGGCATTTTTACTTTTACATCAAGATTACTTTCAGCAGATTTATATTTAGATGGGCCAATTTCTTCATGTAAACACAAACTCTAATTGTTTACATAGACACATGATGTAATTTTAGCATTTGCAGATGATAATCTTAGTTTTTGCCATCTTAATGGGAATCAGTCTGTTTTTCTCCACCAGCCAGGAGTAAATTCCCAGCTGAATTATCTACTGTTTGGTAATTGAATTTCTGCCCGAATCGCCATCTCTGTGTTAACATGGAGGAATTGGCCCAAAAGTCATTTTAAAAATCTTTTTTGACCACTACTAAGTGCCGTAGGGTTGCTCTCTGACATTTTTGCAGGTAATGAGCATTTGGGAATTTAAATACTGGCCTAATTCCCTAAATTATCATTCACTCCTGAAAGCATTATGGTTGACCGTGATAACCGAGAAATATGGATGACATGCAGATTTTACAGACACCCAACAAACACGCACAATCCGAATAGGGCTTACAAGACCATATTCTAATACAAACTTATAACATTATGAAATATACCAAATGATAAGAATAATTTCTTAAGCAGCAAATCAGCATATTAGAATGATTTCTGAAGGATCATGTGACACTGCAGACTGGAGTAATGATGCTGAAAATTCAGTTTTGCATCACAGAAATAAATTACATTTTAAAATGTACTCCAATAGAAAACAGTTATTTTAAATTGTAATAATATTTCAGAATTATAGATGAATTCTTATTAAATAAACACAGCCCTGTTGAGCATAAAAGACATCTTTGAAAGGACCTCTCTCATTTCTAAATTCTAACTCTAATTTTCAAAGCTGTGATTTTATAGCCCAATTTGGAAGCGTTTCAAGGCCTCTGTGAATGTTTGAGTGTGTGTGAGAGAGAAACGAGTAACTGTGAAAGAGAGAGAGAGAAACCCGCGTGCGCAGCGCTGGAGATCTTCATTTCTTTGTTGTCAGATTTGATGATTTTAGAGAAATTACCATCCCTGCATTCAAAGGAAATCTACCTCACACTTCCATGGCCTGCGGCACGGAGGGAAATAGAAGGTTTATATTTATTTTTAATTATATCAGTTTATCAGGAGGCGTAACATCAGAGCCACATCTGATTTTATCTCTTCTCTTTCACACCTGAGGGAATATTAATACAAACAGCCATTCCAGCTCTGATCGTTGCCTCACACACTCGCACACACACACACACACACACACACCGGCACTTTTATGATATCATTTCATCATCTCTGTCGTTCTCGCAAATAAAAACAAACTGCAAGATCTGTGTTTATATTCGGAGCTTATAAAACACACTGATGTAAACAAAACAGCACACGGCATAAGCACACACCTCAAGAAAAAATATGTGTGTGTGTGTCCACAGGAAAGACAACTCACAGATGGGATCTCTTCAGTGTCTCACTTGTTGCTCCTCAACAACAATAAGACGGATTACGGACAGCAAACTTCACATTTAAATCATCTACTTCTTAGACATGTCTGAGTTCATACTGAGCATTGATTTCCAGCTTCTCCTCAGACGAGCTTCTCAGAAAAAGACAGCGGTAATCTTACATGGATCTCCTCTAGAGTTTTAAAAGACATCTCAACAATGTCTCAGTTTTTGCCCCTCAACAGCAATAAGATTTTATGGAGAGCAGATTGAGAATTGAAAGTAAAATCTCCTGTTTCTTTGACAATTCTCCAAAAAAAAGACCACAGCAATCTCACATGCATCTCTTCTAGAGTTCTACTTCTCAAAAGTTTCTCCACGTGAAAAGACCACAGTAAAATCACATGCAACTTCTCTAGAGTTTCAAAGACTTCTCAGCAATGTCTCAATTGTTACTCACTGACAGCAATGAGATTTAATGTAAGGCAAATTGAGACTTGAAATCGCCAACTTTTTAGACTTTTCTTCCAAGAAAAAGACTGCAGTAATCTCACATGCATCTCCTCTTGAGTTTCAAAAGATATCTCCACCACGTCTCAGTTGCCGCTCCATGGCAGCAATGAGATCTTCTGAAGAGCAAACTGAGATTTGAAATTCAAATCCCCTGCTTCCTAGATGTTTCTCTTGAAAAAGACCACAATAATCTCACATGCACCTCCTCTACACTTTCAAAAGAGATCTCAACAATGTCTCAATTGTAGCTCCACAACAGCAATGAGATTTTATGGAGAACCAATTGAGAATTAAAATCAAAACCTCCTGGTTTTTAGATGTTACACCTAACAGACTGAAATTTTTGTATAGCGCTATAAAAATTAAAATCGTGTCATTTAACTTTATGAGAAATGTTTGAGTTCATACTGAGCACTTTAGAGCAGAGTGTATTAGGAGAAAGATCTGAGCTTCTCAGAAAAAGTCCAGAGCAATATCACATGCATCTCTTTTAGAGTTCTACTTCTCAAAAGTTTCTCCATATAAAAAGACCACAGTAAAATCACATGCATCTCCTCTAGAGTTTCAAAGACTTCTCAGCAATGTCTCAATTGTTGCTCATTGACAGCAATGAGATTTACAGTTTTTCTCAGTCGCTTTGGTGCATTTCTCACAACACTATTTACATTTGCACAACAGTTAATGCATTTCACAAAACAATTAGTACAAACTGCAAAACCTAGTTGATAACCTGCAAAAGCGTGTCACTTGCTCAAAATGGATAGCTCATTCCTCAAAAGCAAGTATTCATGTCAATGAAAGTGTCAGTGTCATCAAGATGAAAAGTCCTGACACCATTGTTTATGAACAAGATAGTCAAATGGCTTTGTCATGTTTTCATTATGACAGTTTACTCTGTAAATTTTTTCCTATGCAAAAAAGTCAGATTTTGGTGACACTTCCTGAAAATGCTCAAGACAGCACTATATACTATTTGCACAGCCATTTGAAAACTACAGTAAAGCTAGACATTACTGTATTTAGTGAGGTATCTGAGTACAAGACACTGAATATGTATGTTTCACATTTTTACTTCATATGCTCTTTGCAATTCTAATTTATTCAAAGCATTGTGCAAACGAATAAATACACCCTTATTTACAACAAACATAAACTCCCTTTGGGTAGAGCTGTGCACAATTGTAAACAATATTGCAGTACATATTGGAACTGAACCTACAACATATAGGTATGTAAATCATTCATGCACATTTGCAGAAATTGTTCAATTTAGAAGACATTTTCAGGAAAAAAAAGATTTAAAATTTTTTATAAAATTTGCTTGACAGATTTTGACAACTAGTTCAACATTTTTGTATGTAATGACTCAAGCAATGAAATGAGGACTATTAGTTTTATATGGAATGACTATTCAGCATTCACAAGTTTAGTTAATTTTGACTGACATGACATAAGCAAATGATAATGTTATAAAACAGCAGAGAGTTGTATGAAAGCAATTGATGCATGTCCAAAAGCATTTGCAATTTGTTGGAAGGAATGAGAAACTGCTACTATGATGTGCACAAATGACTAAATGTTGTGGAGGTTGAAGTAAATGTTGTGCAAATGTAAATAGTGTTGTGAGAAATGCACCAAAGCGACTGAGAAAAACTGTAATGTAAGGCAAATTGAAACTTGAAATCGCCAACTTTTCAGACTTTTCTTCTAAGAAAAAGACTGCAGTAATCTCACATGCCTCCCACATATCTCCACCACGTCTCAATTGTTGCTTCATGGCAACAATGAGATTTTCTGGAGAGCAAACTGAGACTTGAAATTCAAATCCCCTGTTTCCTAGATGTTTCTCCTGAAAAAGACAACATTAATCTTGCATGCATCTCCTTTAGAGTTTCAAAAGAGATCCCAATAATGTCTCAATTGTAGCTCCTAGACAGCAATGAGATTTTATAGAGAGCAAACAGAGACTTCACATTTAAATCTTCTACTTCTTAGACATTTCTTCTAAAAGACTGCTGTAATCTCACATACATCTCCTCTAGAGTTTCAAAAAAAAGATTTCATCAATGTCTCAATTGTTGCTCCTTGACAGCAATGAGGATTTTATAGAGAGCAAACTGAGACTTAAAATTGAAATTTCATGTTTTTCATATGTTTCCTAAGAAAAAACTACAGTAATCTCACATGCATCTCCTGTAGAGTTTCAAAAGACATCTCAATGTTGTCTCAATCGTTGCTCCTCAACAGCAGTGAGATTTTACGGAAAGCAAATTGAGATTGAAATTGCAATCTCCCATTTCTCAGATGTTTCTCCTAAAAAAGCCCATAGTAATCACACATTCATCTCTATAAATCTCAACAATGTCACAATTGTAGCTCTCTGACAGCATTGAGACTTGAAATTGTTTTTCGGATGTTTCTTCTAAGAAAAAGAACACAATAATCTCACATGCATCTCCTGTAGAGTTTCAAAAGAGATCTCAACAATGTCTCAATTGTAGCTCCTAGACAGCAATGAGATTTTATAGAGAGCAAACAGAGACTTGACATTTAAATCTTCTCAGACATTTCTTCTAAAAGATTGCTGTAATCTCACATACATCTCCGCTAGAGTTTCAAAAAAAAGATTTTAACAATGTCTCAACTGTTGGTCCTCAACAGCAATGAGATTTTATGGAGAGCAAATTGAGGCCAGAAATTAAAATCTCCCTTTTCTCAGATGTTTCTCAAAAGAAAAAGACCACAGTAATCTTACATGCGTCTCATCTAGAACTCAACAATTTCTCAATTGTTGCTCCTTGACAGCAATGAGGATTTTATAGAGAGCAAACTGAGACTTAAAATTGAAATTTCATGTTTTCCATATGTTTTCTAAGAAAAAAACTACAGTAATCTCACGTGCATCTCCTGTAGAGTTTCAAAAGACATTTCAGCAATGTCTCAATTGTTGCTCATTTCCAGCAATGAAATGTTTCTCAAACGTTTCTCCGTAGAAAAATACCACAGTATTCCCACACGCATCTTCTCTACAGTTTCAAAAATGATCTCAACAATGTCTCAATTGTTGCTCCTTAATGGCAATGAGATTTTGTGGAGAGCAAGATGAGACTTGAAATCTCCTACTGCTCAGATGTTTCTCTTAAGAAAAGACCACAGTAATCTCATATGCATCTAGATCTCAAAAAAGTCTCAGACTGAAATCAAAGTTCATTATGAGCACAAACATTTCTTATCAAGGTAAATCACAAGATTTCTATTTTAATTTTTATAGCTCACACTTTTTGTATTTCCACAGGTTGAGTCTGTTAGGAGAAACATCTGAGACACAGTTGATTCCTAAAATGAATCTTTACTTTGACGTCTCCTGAGGTATGAAAGAGCAACCTCTGAGCAGTAACACTTTCCTCTGGGTGCGTTTCAAGGTTTGTGCTGCTACATTCGGTATTCTGGATGGCCACAAAACCCACAATCCCTTGCTGCAGAGGATCCCTGTGAAGACGCTTTTCCCAGATGAGATAAAGGTGACCTCTGTGTCAAACGCTCGCTCTTTCTCTCTCTATCTCCAACCTCAATATATAAAATAACTTATGCACACAGACACTGTGTCTTTATGTCTGTTACAGCAGTGCATTCACATGCTAGCAGTGTCTCATGGTTTCCTGCATTCACTCTCTCTTCACCTTCATCTCTGTGGCCATATATCTTTTTTCCACAGACTTGAGAGTTACACAAACTACAACAAAACTGACTGTTTCGCCACAACCTGCCCACAAACAAACTTGGCGTACTGTGGTCTGTGTTTACAATTCTTATTCATAGTACTGAGAACATCTTTATGCCATCATGAGCTGCCATTGAGTCAGAAGTCAAAAATAAAACAAGTATGATTCACAGCAATCAATTCACACACATTTGTAAATATATATTTTAGTTAGCCAAGGAAAATAAAGTGAGTGGAATCGATCGAGTTATGTGCTATTCAGTATTGAGAATGACTTTTAAAGTACACTTCAGTTCCTGAATTTGAATTGAGGTAGCAAACAGGATGCAGAGTTGCTAACTCAAATTAAAAGGGAAAAAAGTAAGAAAAAATAATCAAAATGAATTCAAAGAAATTCATATAAATGTTTTATATAACGAGAAAAGCAACGTTTGTCAAAACAGACTTTAAATGTTGATTTGACAAAGCCTTGTTTGAAGTTTAAAAAGTTTGAAGATTTATAGACCTCATACTGTTGAAATATGGATGAAAGGATAAAACAACAGATGATAGATGGATAGAATGATAGAAATCTAGATAGAATGATAAAATGATGCTAGATAGATAGACGTAATCAGACAGAACAATGGATGGATGGACGGATGAATCGGCGTAATGATAGAATTCTACATAGAATGATGGATTGACGGAACGACAGAATGATATATAGAACAATAAATGGATGGACCGACAGAAAATTGGATAGAACAACAGAACGATAGAATGATAGATGAATAGATAGATAGATAGATAGATAGATACTTACATAGATGTAATGATTGAGTGATAGAATGATAGAACGATAGATAGATAGATGTAATCATTGAACGATAGAATGACAGATAGAATGATAGAATGACAGAACGATAGATAGATAGAACGATAGATAGATGTAATCATTGAACGATAGAATGACAGATAGAATGATAGAATGACAGAACGATAGATAGATAGATAGATAGATGTAATCAATGAATGACAGAACAATAGATAGATGTAATCATTGAACGATAGAATGACAGATAGAATGACAGAATGACAGAACGATAGATAGATAGATATATACATACATACATACGTACATACATAGATGTAATGATAGAGTAATAGAATGATAGAACGACAGAACGCTAAAACGATAGATAGATAGATGATAGATAGATAGATAGATAGATGTAACCATTGAAGGATAGAACGACAGAACGACAGAACGATAGAACGATAGAACGATAGATAGATAGATAGATAGATAGATAGATAGATAGATAGATAGATGTAATCATAGAACGATAGACAGAACGACAGATAGAATGACAGAATGATAGAGCGATAGATAAATAGATATATGATAGAATGATAGATAGATAGATAGATAGATAGATAGATGACATGTGTAAACTGATGAGAGTTTGTTGGGTTTGTGTGTCTGCTGAAGGTGTTTTGTGCGTCACAACATGATCCCGCAGCTGAAAGTAACTTTTCAACACATCAAGGAAAATCCAGCAATTTGATTTCTGGGTAAAATTCACCTTTAAAGCCCCAGCGTCTCTCTGTCTGTCTGTCTGTCTGTGTGATGAAGGCTCTCTCGGCTCACTCCAGTGCTCCCAGTATGCCGAGCGCAGTGACACAGCTTTGCTATTCCACACGTCGCCGTGACCCAGCGCCAGCACTTCTTGGCTTTTTCTTGGTTTTCCCCGCGGCGCTTTTCTGGGGGGCGGTGGAACGGGGCAAAGAGCGTGAACCGGCGTGTGTTTGTGTCTGTGGGGAGAGCGGGTGACATTTAGAAGCTGCTTGGGGTTTCGTCCCGTTAATATCCAAACTAATTAGCCTCAAAACGCAGCGGCGTGGAAATCGCTACCCAGCCTAGCGGCTAAAGCACTCCCGTACAGACCAGCACACCCCCACAAGCTCCACAAGAACCACAGTCCACAGGATCCGTGTGTGTGTGCGCGCGCTTAGATTACAAATGTCAGAGAGAGATCGTAATTATAACTTCTCAGCTGGTATATCAGTCAAAACGCTGACACCCTCTCGCTGTCTCTCTCTCTCTCCGGCCTGTCTGCTGTGCGGTGAGGGACGATTGTCATGATGTTTTGACAGGCTGGTCAGAGCTGCAGTCCCTGCGGTTTCACAATTATGCAGCAGATCTCAGCTCACACCCCACTGCCAACAGATACAGGCCAAGAATCTCAATGCAGCCCCACACACACACTGAACACTCGTTCTCTTCTCCTGCCTTTCTCCACCCCGTGGCCTCTGCTCACTTTATCAATTTTGCAATTTTCTCATCTGTCTTTTATTGTTACTTTCACACTGTTCTGTTTCACAAAATCTCTTTCATATTTATCATGCACTCTCTTTTTATTTGTCTGTTTGAGATGTGCATTTTCATCATTTAAGGTGAAACAGATACGACTATCAATCTATCTATCTATCTATCTATCTATCTATCTATCTATCTATCTACAGCCCTAAAAAAACTAAAATAATGTAAATGAACAAAAATGTTTTTATAGAAATAATCTATTACATTTAGTATATATGAATGGTACATGAATTAGATGAATACACACACAGCTGAAGTACTTAAATTACTATAACTGAAATAAAAAAAAAAATACATTTAAAAAAGAAATATTAAATAGAAAATATTACATAATTACATAAAAATATACAAAATTATACAAAATATGAAATATTAAAGAATTATATGCACATATATAATATTAAATAATTATATAAAACAATTAAAAATGGCATAAGAAAAAGTACTACACTAAATTACTAAACTACTTAAACTAATATTAAAATATAAAAATACAAAATAGCATTCAGTCACACTTAAAATCTATCATCTGTTTCTGTCTGTCTGTGTTTATCTATAGCCTTGAAAAATCAAAATAAAATAATAATTTCAATTAACAAAAAATGTTTTTATATAAACAAACATTTATAAATAATAGACATATATATATATATATATATATATATATATATAACATGAATTAGTTGAAGTACTAAAATGACTAAAACTGAAATAAATAAAAAATATATAAATTTTAAAAAGAAATATTAATTAAAAATATTAAATTACACAAAATATTTAAAGAAATATTAAATAAAAATGTAACATTAAATTATACAAGATATATAAAAATATATATAAACAAATTATAAGCAAATATAAAATATTAAATAATTATTAAAAAAAATAAAAGTTAAATAAAAAGGACTACACTAAATTACTAAACTACTTAATATTAATATGAAATACAAAATAGCATTAAAACTCACACTTAAAATTGCTGAAAGTCACTGGGTTTGATACAAAATATAAATTATGAATTTTACAGAAAACTGCACTAGCATATTTTTTAAGCAAAACATTTCACAAAAAAAGGCATTTCTTAAGTTTTCACGTCTAAAAAGTTTCTACTGCTTGTCAAATACTGACTTAAGTTTTATGACAAACTACTGTATTTAATCCTATTAAAATCAGGAGAAAATGACAGGTTAATATGAATATTACCGAAGAGCCGTGAGCTCAAATCTTAAAATACGATTTGTTGGAAATCAGAAAAATCACAGTCACTGGGAAACTGAGAGGAACTGACCTCATAAACGCACTAAAAATGATTGCGAGAGGAGCTGTAAAAACAGCTCAAAAAAGTGAAATCGGTTCTGAAAAAAAGCAACTCTCCCCTCCTCCTGCAGAGTTTGAGCGCTGATGACACTTGCTTTGATATTTAGTTATTTAACGCAATGATATCCAAACATTTTATCTGTAAAATCGCAAGCTGTGTTCTTAAGCAAAAACATCTACATTTCGGCATGAGCATGAACAGCTCTGAAGTTTAACAACAGCCAGTGAAGCCGCTTCGGCTGAGACGTTCCTCTACCATGTGCTGTATTAAGCATAGATGGTTATGAAGGCAGATGCCCTACGAGTGTGTGTGTGTGTGTTTTAGAGGGTGGGGGAAGAAAGCGAGAGACAGTGAAAGAGAGAGCAGGGTAGAACCTTGCCTCAAGCAAAAGCCACTGAACAGTTAAGAACTTCCTGTTTCACTTCAGGCTACGAAGAAAACGCTAACCACACATGATGGAATGATGGCCTTTCATCCGTCCGAAGAAAAGAGGGAGAGAAAGAGAGGGAGCCGGCGGAAGAGAGATGTTCTAAGACAGATCCTATTTTCTTGCTGTCTTTGTCAATTAGTCCGCCGCTTTTGTGTTAAGCGCAGGTAACTGTTTAAACGCCTCAGCGCCGCATTTGGACTCAATCTGTCCGGCTCGCTCTGGGTGGTTTGAGAGAGACGTGGGAAGAACAAAAGAAACATACACGCGTGTCGACCCGCGCGGCGCCGCTGCTGATCAGAGACGTTCGGATGACTGGATCTGGTCAGGTTTGACTGATTGCTGAATGACATCATTTGGCAAATAAAGACTGTGGCTGCAAATCAATGGCCTTGATTCACCAAACACTGGGACATTGTCAATTCAGTTACCTATGGCATAAATATGAGGGTGCACAATACAGATATATTATACAACTTAACTATTAAGCTGTTAAAACCACAACATGCACTTAAATAAATACACACTACCATTCAAAATGGGGTTTGAATGATTTTTTCAAATATTTTGAAAGAAGTATCTTCTGCTTACCAAAGCAGTATTTATTTGGTCAAAAATACAGTAAAAATAGTGAAATAATATTAAAATTTAAAATAAGTGCTTTCTATTTGAATACATTCTGAAATGTAATTTATTTCTGTGATGCAAAGCTGAATTTTCAGTATCACTACTTCAGTCTTTAGTGTTACATGATCCTTCAGAAATCATTCTAATATTCTAACTTGCTGCTCAAGAAACATTTGTGATTATTATCAGCATTTATTTGAAATAGAAACACTTCGTAACATTCTAAATGTCTTTACCGTGACTTTAGATCAATTTAATGCAGCTGAATAAAAGTAATAATTTCTTTCAATCATTTTTAATAATTATTTCATCATACACTACTAGTCAAAAGTTTTTTTAGCCAACAATGTTTTTTTAAAGAAGTCTCTTTTGCTCACCAGCCCTGTATTTATTTAATCCAAAGTAAAGCAAACACAGCAAAATTTTAAAATATTTTTACTATTTAAAAAACTGTTTTCTATTTGAATATATTTTAAAATGTAATTTATTCCTGTGATTTTAAAACTGAATTTTTAGCATCATTACTCCAGTCACATGATCCTTCAGAAATCATTCTAATATTCTGATTTGCTGCTCAAAAAACATACATTATTATTATTATGCTGAAAACAGCTGAGTGGAATTTTTTAGGTTTCTTTGATAAATAGAAGGTTGAGAAGAACAGCATTTATCTATACAATAGAAATCTTTTGTAACATTACAAAAGACTTTTGACTGGTAGTGTACATTAATGCACATAAAAACTCTAATATTTGTATAAATTTTTTGAAGGTATTAAAAATGTGCAGGGCAACTTTTATGAAATAAAATGTTAAAAACCAAAAAAAAAAAAAAAGACAGAAGAAAATGGCTTGTCTTCTTAAAGGGACAGTTCATCCAAAATGAAAATGTATTTTTATTTTTCATGTTATTTATTCACCCACATCTCGTATATCATCTCGAGAAATTTGCATGCTTTCCATGCAATTAAAATGAAGGCTGAAGTTTTCATGCATCCAAAAGGACTCAAAAGCACCATAAACGTGACATCAAATTTGCTCAAATTACTTATGTTTTCAGAAAACTATCTGAAATAAATGTTATTCACTGATAATTTTTTCTCTTCACTGAGTGAGCTGAACTTTAGAACGGGTTCAGTTCAATTCATGAACAAATCATTCAGACACCTTTTTTGAACTGGACCAACTGATTTAAGTTTTGATCAAAAGAACAATTCATTCATGATTTAGATTTAGTGCAGATGTTAAGATTTTCAGTTTCTTTTTAAAATTAGTGCATGACTGGGAATATAGTGTATGAGTCATATAAATCACTTTATGATTCTTTTACGCTGCTTTTGCATCTTTTTGATGTCTTAAAAAGCTTTAATACCCATTCATTGTAAATGCATGGCAAAAAGGATTGAAAACAGCCTTCATATGTTCCCCTTTAGCATTTTGCAAAAAGAAATAAAGATAACAGAACTCACTTAGAACGACATGAGAGTGTAAATGATACTAAATGTTAATTTTGGGTGAACTATTGCTTTAATTTAGCATTAAACAGCTGTGAAGGGCTAATGCTTTAAGCAATATGTGTGTTTGTACGGCCTCTAATAAAGCAGCAGCTGATATCTGAATCCAGACCCTACGATAGCTGTTCACTCGCATTTCAGAAGCTAAATGTTTAGCTATTAGTGGAGCGCTTTGATGTGTCAAACAGGTTAACAGGTACATTTTCTGCTTCATGAAATGCTGTTTTAAAATAAGCGCACACACACACATGCATGCAGTGGTTTAAGGCAGATGCTTAGAAGTGCAAATTGGCCGCGTCTGTGTCTCTGATCAGCGGATGGCGCGAGTGTGCGTGTTTGCCGTGTATTTCCCAGTGATGCTGTGACAGGGCTTTTACACGACGCCTCCAACCCGGCTCAGGGATGAGTTTCAGGCACCACATGTAACCTCTGCCTCGCTCTCTTTTCATTTAAAGGTGCTGTATGTAATTTTTTGACTGTACTAAAGCCTAAAAATACCATGTTTGGAGACTTGGAAATGTGTTAAGTTCACATTAAAAACAATCTGACAGCCAGTTATACTACTTTGAAATGTGTTAGAATGTCTGTTTTTGTTTTAGTCTGTGTGACTCCGCCCACTTCCAGTTTACCCAATAGTATTTCTACACCGCGGGTTGCCAGTTGGTAGGAAAAATTGTGTAGTAAGTCAACTTGAATCCTTAACCCTGTCTTTATTTACTTTTTGCACACGTTTCTTTATTTACTTTTTGCACACATTATTGAAAATTATTCATCAGTGCACCTTATTTCAAAGAAAAAAATTATTTGTAACCTTAAATCAAATATAATAACTTGCTTGTCTGAATCAACTTCAGTTAGGTCTTTTACAGTTTAACTCAGAATAAAGAAGTAAAACGAGTCTCAAATGACAAGTCATGTGGGTCTCATAAGCAAGTCTAAGCTCTTATAAGTGACACCACTGCTATAGATCATAGATAGTCAGTGGGCAGGTCTAAGTGAGGCTCCTCCCTCTCAGCCTACAGACTGCTAATGGAAGGGTCTGCATGAGGCTCAGACTCCTCCCTCTTACACTACAGTACGTGTGGGTCTATACAAGGCTCCTCCCTCTTAGCCTACAGTGTGTGGTGGTCAGTGTTGACGCCATTAACGTGATATTTAGCCCTTGAAATGCAAATTTTACCAGGGAAACCCTCCCAAAAAATTTGTAATTTGCCCCCTGGAACACGATTGGGCTAGTTTTGAGTAGCAATAGGACGCTTTTGTTGTGAAAACCTGTCAACCCTATACGAGGCACCTCCTCAGCCTTACAGTGTGCGGGTGGGTGGGTCTAAGTGAGGTCCCTCCCTCTCATCCTACAGTCTGCTGGTGGGCGGGTCCACAAGAGGCTCAGGCTCCTCCCTCTTAACATACAGTGTGTTGGTCTAGTCAAGGCCCCTCCCCTCATCCTTACAGTGTGCTGGTGGGTGGGTCTAACGGAGGCTCCTCCCTCTCAGCCTGCATTCTGTTGGTGGGCGGGTCCACATAAGGCTTAGCCTACAGTGTGCAGGGGTCAGTGTTGCCAAGTCTGCGGTTTTTCTACAGAATTGGGCTACTTAAACACTGTTGCCGCTGGTTGTTTTTCATGTCCACAGGTTGAAGTGACCCTAAAAATGTAATATTTAGTCCCTAGAATGTAAATTTTACCAGAAGAACCCACCAAAAAACGTGTATTTTGCCCCCCGGAACATGATTTTTACAACATGTAACCCTACGAGGCCCCTCCCCCTCAGCATTACAGTGTGCGGGTCTAAGCTAGGCCGCTCCCTCTCAGCCTACAGTGTGTTGGTGGGTGGGTCTAACTGAGGCTCCTCCCTTACTGCCTACAGTATGCTGGTGGGTGGATCCACATGAAGCTCAGGCTCCTCCCTCTTAGCCTACAGTGTGCAGGGGTCATTGTTGTCAAGTCCAATTGGAATTGGGCTACTTTAACAGTGTTGCCACAGGTTGATTTTCATGTCTGCGGGTTGAAGCAACACAAATAACGTGATATTTAGCCCATGGAATTAAAATTTTACAGGGGAACCCCAACAAAAAAAACGTGTATTTTGCCCCCCGGAACATGATTTTTACAAGGGTCACCCTCCGAAACGTGATTGTGCTAGTTTCGGGCTAGTTTTAATTAGCAATAGGACGGTTTTGTTTTGAAAACCTGGCAACCCTGTACAAGGCCCCTCCCCCTCAGCCTTACAGTGGGCAAGTGGGCAGGTTTAAGTGAAGCCCCTCCCTCTCAGCACATTGCACTGATAAGCAGGTCTAACTGAGGCCCCTCCCTCTCAGCCTTACACTGTGCTGGTGGGCGGGTCCACATGAGGCTCAGGCTCTTCCCTCTTAGCCTACAGTGTGCGGGGGTCAGTGTTGCCAAATCCGCGGTTTTCCCTTGGAATTGGGCTCTGTCCACGGGTTGAAGCGACCCCAATAATGTGATATTTAGCCTTTGGCTAGTTGTTGTGAAAACCATGTAATCCTATATGAGGCCCCTCCCCCTCAGCCTTACAGTCTGCTGGTGGGCGGGTCTAAGCGAGACCCCTCCCTTTCAGCATAATGTGTGCCAGGTCTAAGTGAAGCCCCTCCCTCTCAGTCTTACAGTGTGCTGGTGGGCGGGTCCACATGAGACTCAGGCTCCTCCCTCTCCCCGACAGCAGTTGAGAGTGTCAGGCTTCATTATGTGGTTTTTTGGTGCGGTGGCGAATCCTCCCACTCGACACACACAATCGCCCACAGTCAGGCTGAGCGTGTTGTATGTGTGTGTGATGTCAGTGCCACAGGCGACTACTGCTCATGGGCCAATCTACCCAACCTGTCACTCCACATCTGTCTCCCACACACACGCGTGCAGCAATTCTGCCTGAAGCATCTGGGCGGACACGTGGAAAGTGGATTTTGTACAACACTTAGCAATATTAGCAGACTCAAGACGGGTCGTGTGTTTGTGAGTGTGTTTTTGAGAGTGCATCTGAATTGTGATGAACTAGCTAAATGCACATATGTGTGGGTATTTCACTTACCTGCTTCCTTTAAAGCTGAGATGTGTCATTTTTTGCTGTGAGATACTTTGTTCTTTTCTAGGTTAATGTGCAGAATATGCCATTGATGCCAATGAATGAAGGAAGTTTCCATTAACCTGTTTGAAAACATCAGATTATTTTTACAATTTCGTTTAGTGATACTAAATGACACACTTTGGCTTTAAATACATTTATATCTGTTTTTTTAAAACACTAGAGACCTACTAAAACTGACAAATGAACCCTCTCTGTACAGATCAATATATTTGACTAAACCCAAGGTTAGGATCAGTATTATCTCCTCATGTTTAAACATTTATGTGAAAAACACATCATTATCAGTGCTTGCAAGTATTAATTAATATTTACAAAATATACACATAAATATTATAAAAAAATATTAATAACATGAAAAATACATTTATTACAATACAAATATTATAATACAAATATTTTTAAATAAAACTAAATACTGAATAAAATTAAAATAAATCTATTATTATTTTTTATAAAAATATATATATATTTTAAAAAAGTACATAAAATATATAAATAAATACATTTAAAAGTGTTCAAGTATTCTTTTTTCATAGGCAATAAACTAAGGAATGAAAAAAATGAAAATAAACTTCATTGTTAAAGTATAAAAAATAGATAAATTGTAAAAAGTATACATATATATATATATATATATATATATATATATATATATACATATATGTGTGTGTTCAAAATAAAAAATAAAAATGAATGAATAAATACATTTATATAGGCAATAAACATAGATGTAATAAAATCAAAATAAAAAGTATTACACATATTTCTAAAAATATAAATAAAACATAAAAAATAGAAAAGGGGAAGGTAATACATACTTCTAAAAATCATTTAAAAAGTTTTTTACTAAGTATTCCTCTCAAGATTGTTTTTATAGCATTTTTTATTTTCCATATTTTATATCTAAGGATTGAATTAAATCAAAATAAAATGAACCGTATTAAATATATTTAAAAATATACATATTATTTAAAATGCAAATATACATAAAAAATAAAACTAATACATACATTTAAAAAACATGGAAAAACTATTTTGCTATAAAGAGTATTATTTCTGGCCAAAAAAGTAAGGACTGAATAAATCCAAAATAAAATTAAAAGTATTAAACATATTTCTAATAAATATATAAATATATAAATATATAAATATATAGAAACTAATACATATATTTAAAAATCATTTAAAGTGTTTCACTTTAAAAAACGATCCTTTTTTTCTGGCCAATAAACTAAGGATTGAATTCTAATAATGCACTGTTGAACACTGGAACTCTCATTACCAGCGGAAAAAGGACACACACACACACACACACACACACACACACTGCATTAATTTAAGCCAAGACTCTACCTGAGTTTAACTACTCACCACCAGTCATTCCCAAAACTACAGCTCGACCTCATTGCCCCAGGATATATATCCCACACACATACACACACAGGAGAGCAGCTCCTCTCACACTCCCATTAATTAACCACATTAACATACGAGCACAATGACCCAGTCAAATGACCCGGGGCGAGAGCCGTTCAACTTCATTAAATGTGAAGCCGTCACCCTCCGCGGTCTCTCAGCGGCGCTATCATCTCACTCTCACCGCCACATAACTTCACACGTCACTCTCCGTTTCAACGCGAGACATAAACAGGCCAGCTAATTAGAAGCGGTTTAATAATGACCTGCAATAAACCAAAGACTCTTCATAACAGTTTCTAAAGAGCTGACAATGGTTTATTGTAAGTTTTTTAGCTGTTTTCAGTTCGACGCCTCCCTGACCTTCATATCACATGCCTGAAGGCGATTCGGAGCACTTTAAACTCATTTCAAAGCAAGAAAGAAAACAACTAAATTTGTAGTTAAACTCTGATAGTTTTCGTGAACTCTCTGGTTCAACATCTTTCTCACATCTGAATACTGACACGTAACTAAAACTTTAGCATGACGTGTCATTATTAGGACTGCAATTCAGACCAGATTCTGTTGCAAACAAGGACCGAAAGATAAGAATATGATGCATCATCAACTGGAATAAGATGTACTGCAATATATCCCAAAAATACATGCTAAACAAAGAAATAAATTAGCTCAGATGATGGGATTAATAACATGAAAAAATTAAATCATGAAAGAGTGATAATTCAGAACAATTATAATACTGCAAACTGCAGTTTTCATTTACTTACTGTGAACAAAAAATCTCATTTTCATTAATGAAATGGAAAAAAAGATGTATTATTTCATTTGTTTTTCTGTACTACCTTTAAATTATACTGATTTTTAATGAAGTGTGTCCATACAGGATATTTCATTTATTATTGCATTACAGAAATGAGAAAGAGATTTGCATTACAATAACGAGAATTTAATGAATTTAACGGTCATGAAAATAATATAGTGCAAAAAACGCATAATTGTCCTACAAATAAGCCTCTTTGTGAAAAATATAGTTTCTAATTGCTTCAATTTGATCTTTGGGTAAAGTAAGAAAATACACAGCTTTAGGGTTTAGCAAAAGTTTAGGGTTTGTATGATTTTTAATGTTTTTGAAATATGTCTCATGCTCACCAAGGATGCATCTATTAGAAAATATTCGAAAAAAATGCAGTAAAATTGTGAAATATTATTGTGATTTAAAATACGTGTTTTGTATTTTAATGTGTTTTTAAATGTAATTTATTTTTGTGATGCAACGCATCATTACGCCAGTTTTCAGTGTCACATGATCCTTCAGAAATCATTCTAATATGCTGATTTGCTGCTCAAGAAACATTTATTATTAAAAAACAGTTGTGCTGCTTTACATTTATATGGAAACCATTGTTTTCAAGATTCTTTGATGAAAGGAAAGTTCAAAAGAACAGCATTTATGTGAAACTGATTTTTCTGTCACTTTTAATTAATCTAATGCATTCTTGCTGTATAAAAGCATTAATTTCCTTCAAAAACTCTTACAGACTGCAAACTTTTGAACATTGTGTGTTTTACCCTGTTGCAGTTAAAGCCTTGTTCCACAACAAACTATTACAATCAAGCAGGCTTGTAAAGAAGTCAAGACAAAACAAGACAGTTTTTAGACAAAACCTATTGGGCAGTGGAGGTTTCCTTCTCAACTGCATCATGTGAACATCCATTTAGAGTTGCCATCATCACCATTTTTTTGCTTAAAGTTAAACTCTGCTCAACTTCATTGTTGTCGCTGACGTCGCCCCAAACTGCCAGCTCTTTAAAAACGAATGACTTCTCCTCCGGGCAACTTAAGTCGGCGCTACATGCTTGATAGTTTTTCCTTAGTGGAAGCTTTGCATTTGGTAGCTAATAAAATATTAAAATTCAATTCAGTGTTATGTATACAATTTCTTAATTCTGTCAACCTGCCACTTGCTATAGCAACTGATTTCTTCATGGAAGTTTTGCGTTCAAATATTTCAACTCAGATCAGTGTTTCGTGTCTAATTATTTACTTTTGTGGCAAGCATCTGTGTAATAAGTGGGATAAAGTACATCCAGCCAGTTTTTAATTGCAAAATAAAGATGTATATTATCCCTTACTTATAATCTTAATTTAAGTAATAAAGTCTGACAGTAATCAGTCTGAGTGCTACTGTAAGATTAACTTTGTCTGGTTTAAATGTTTTAAAATGATTAACAAATGCAATCAAAAAGTAATCAAATATAATAAGTTACATTACTTTAATAAAAGAATTGAAAAGTTACACTACTTATTACATTTTAAATAGAGTTACTTGTAATCTGTAACCTATTGCATTTCCAAAGTAACCTTCCCAACACTGCATATATTTTATCCCCAGAATGTGATTTTTAACGGGGGACCTCTCAAAATGCAATTGGGTTACACTGTAAAAAACAATTTGTTGAGTCAACTTAAAATAATTTGTAACCTGGCTGCCTTAAAATTTTAAGTTCATTTAACTCAAAAAAAAAGTGTATTCAACTTGAAATGTTAAATTATACTAAGTGACAACTTAGATATTTGAGTTTAATCAACTTAAAATTTTAGGGCAGCTGGGTTACTTACCCATTAAGTTTAAGTTTAACAAACACAAATATTTAAGTTGTTACTTAGTACAACTTAACATTTCAAGTTAACTAAACTTATTTTAGTTGACTGAACTTAAAATTTTAAAGCAGCAGGGTAACAAATCATTTTAAGCTGACTCAACAAATTGTGTTTTTTATTAGCAATTTTAGTAGCAATTGGGTGGGTTTTGTTGTGAAAACCTGGCAACCCTGGTTCACAGTGCTTTAACTAATGTTAATAAACACAACTTGTGATTTTAATAATGCATTAGTAAATGCTGAAATTAACATTAAGATTAATAAATCCAATAGAGGTACTGTTCATTCTTAGTTTGTGATAACTGATGTAGTTAACTAATGTTAACTAAACAACCTTATTGTAAAGTGTTACCAGTTATTCCTACATTAACATGACAAAAATCAGTAACAATTTCACAGCAAAAAGACATTTTACCGCAACCACAACCTAACTATAAGGCCTTTTACTTGCTAAAAAAGTACAAACTATTAATCAGATGACAGAAGGCATGTAATAGATTGTGTGCAATTGTGCGCTTCGAAATGATCAAATATGATACAATAGGCTTTATAGGGTTAATGTTTTGTGGAAACTGTTTTTTCAGGATTCTTTGATAATAGAAAGTTAAAAGGAACAGCATTTATTAAGCTTTTATAACATTATAAATGCCTTTAGTGTCTCTTTTGATCAATATAATAAAAGTATTACTAGATTTCTATTGATTTCTAGCACTCTGTCAATCAAAAACAGTGTGCGTGCGTGTGTGTTATTAAGGCAGTGTGATGAGTGTGTATCTGTTAGTGGTCACTGTTAACATGAACTGTACGATTAACAGCGTGGTCATGACACACACACACACACACACTGAGTTTTGGAGTGGTCTGCTGCGGTCACTGCTCATTTCCTGCCCCCCAGCTCTGTTCCCAGGGTTCCTTGGGGCGACCTGTCTGGCCAATTACCTGCTGAGCTGTAATGAGCTGCCAAGAGCCAAACACACACACACACACACACACACACAAGCACACATTCCTACTGTATCCACATGAATTATTTTCTCAATCCTCACATAAATGCAAACACTAATTCGGTGCTCCTCACACACAGCAGAAAGCGAACGACTCCTATTCTCCAGTGGTCAGGTTTAATGAAGCCGAGTTGAATTAATGCAGGTGAGCTGTGCTCTGCAGACGGGTATAGAGTGAACGTATAGACTGAGGAGATGTATGGAGAATGACAGAAAGACAGGATGAGCTGAGAGTGATGCTGGCAGAGAGACGAGAGCCGTGTATAAACAGAGACGGAGAAACGGAGCGATGCCTCGATCAGCTAAAAATCTGACATTATTGACAATTCAAGACCCCCACACATGCACACACACACACTCTCATACATACATGTATTTAGACCCGTGAATCTCATGAAACCATATCCAGGTCACATTTCAGCTCAAAATCAAAACAAAAATGTAAGAAATGACACTTGAAATGAAACCTGTTTTTAGGACCATTATTTATTTATTTTGTTGCATTGCATTGCATTGTACTGTTAGCATTAATTTCATAAAATTAAGCACATTTAACCCCCAAATTTCTCAATGCATCTAGATATTTTACTTTTACACCTTTTTCTCAGTGATTTTTATTTTTCATAATACATGTTTTTATTGTATTATATAAATATTTAGCAGTAATATTTTTTGTTTTTGAATAACATAACTTTGGTATCATAGTAATAAGAATTTGGTAAAATATACATTTACATTTAGCCGTTATATATTTTATTACCAAATTCTCATTTCTATATTTTGAATTTTTTTTTACTTTATTTCCATTATTGTCATTATCGCCTTCATTAGATTTTTTTCCCATAATAATAATAATAATAAAATAATAATAATAATAATATAAATAATAATATAGAATTATAGATGTTAAAAACATACACATATATATTTTTTATTACCACTTAATATTTTTATTACCAAATTCTATATTTCTATATTCTGAAAAATGTTTTACTTTATTTCTGCATTATTCTCATTAAGGTTGTCATTAGATTTTTTTTTTTTTTTTTTTCATTTCTCTCTCTTTTTTTTACATTACCACAGTCCATGATAATAATAATAATAATAATAATAATAATAACAATAATAATACACATAAATGATTGTTATTATTATTAATAATAATAATAATAATAATAATAGTTATTAAATCTAAAAATATAATTGTAGATGTTATACACACACATACACACATATATATTTTTATTACCACCTCATATTTTTATTACCAAATTCTCACTTCCATATTTTGATAAATGTTTTATTTCATTTCCATTATTGTCATTAGATATTTTTTTATTCCTCTTTTTACATTAGTACAGTATATAATAATAATATAAATAAAAATTTTAAAATACTGTAGTCTAATGGTTAATTCTATATATATATACACACACACACACACACAATTTAACGCTTAAAACTATAATTCTATTTAAAAACAAAATATATTAATATATACAAATATATTTTATGATTATAATTTTTTTAAATCATAATTTATAATAATATGTAAATGTTGACCTGAATGGTCCTTATAATAAGCAAGTTATTTATCATTCCTTTGGATTTTGGAGGAAACATGATCTTGACATGACAGGTTTTATGAAATTCTCTAATACATCAAACACACGCACACTGAGACTTTTTTTCCCAGACAGATGTCGACACATTTACACAATGATTCACAACTACTTACGAAAATATCGTTCACTATGTGAAATGTCACTCAAAAGCTGATCATGACACACTACAAACACTGAACTCCTGCAAAGGATGATGGGAACGCTCTGACAGACAGCAGGCCATTTAGCATCCAGCTCACCCAGACAACACACACACACACACACACACACCCACATACACACACACTCCCCCCCCACCGCTACAGTGCCTAGGGGGGTTTCCACGGTGACGGGCCGTGTCAGCGTCAGGCGCTCAAATCTGCCAGTCTGTGCTACGGCCCTGCCATCTGATTGGCCGCTGCATGCTGCTATGGAAACTCAGGCGGAAGGAAGCATGGAAAGGGGGGCGTCCACGCCAAGCGAAGTGTGTGTGTAAATGTGTGTGTTCTGGTCTTTCCTGAATGTCCCTGCCCTCATGGGACCTCTGATGCAGATGTTTATGAAAACCTGAAAACTGGTGAAGTTTGAAAAATGCACGACAGAGACTGAGATCAGCCTGTACGGTCTGTTTATGTCTAAGAGAATCAGTGTCTAATCAGCTACTGTAATGCTTCACTCGGCTGAGAAACAGCAGCTAGTGACCAGCTTAAATGACCAGTTAAATCCATCATGTTGCTGGTTAACAGCATACGGTATGTTTTAAGCACTTTTATGCTGGCCTTTCTGCAATAATAACCAACTTAACAGACCAATAATAAACCAGCATTGCACATCTAAACCAGTTGGAAAATAAAATAAAATAAAATAAAATAAAATAAAATAAAATAAAATAAAATAAAATATAAAAATTAAAATTAAAATTAAAATTAAAATATAAAAAAGTAATAAAATAAAATAAAAATAATATAAAAAAAAAAAAAAAAAAAAAATAAAAATTAATTAAAAATTGTATAAAAAAAAAGAAATTAAAAATTGTATAAAATATAAAATAAAAATAATATAAAAATTAAATATAGAAATTAAACAATTTTATAAATTAAATAAAAAATAAAATAAAATAACATTTCTTCAGCAAACTTAATTTAAGTTAACAAATGTTTTAAAAATGTTAAAAAATCTTGTGTAGTGAAAATCTGAACAAAACAATATAAAAAGTATGAAACTCCTACATAGCATTGACATGTTAAACATAACTTTTTCTTAATATATTAAATGCATTGATGAGTAAGCAAAAAAATAACCTGTAACAGCATGAACAAAAACTCATAACCATAAACTAAATTTTCAACATAAAATTGATTTTGAAAATATACTCAGTATTTTATATTAGTATAAATGTAAATATTACTGATCCAATTTATAAATACAAGTGGAATAAACCAAACAAAACTGTGAAAAAATGTTTGCTGATTTAGCTAATTTTAACAAAGTAAATTAACTAACTAATAATTTGAGACTTAAACGTAAAAATATTAGACTTAATTAAAACTTGACTAATATAACTAAATTTAGCCCACTTAATACATTTTCTAAACTAATAATTGACTAACGCAACTAAAGTTAGCAATTGTTCAGTGGCTGTTAATGTAGACGTCAGCTTAATGATTTAAGTTAAATAATTTTTAACAATCTTTTCATATTTTGAAAACAATATTGCAACTGATAATCCAATTTACACCAAAAAAACATGTCAGAATTAATCAAATCAACCACTATACTTACTGATGTTTGTGCTGCCATTGATTTCCCTCCAAAATGATGTCACTTCCTGTAGGATGATGTCATTCAGAACCCGGAAAGAGAAAACGGAATGGAAAGGGATATTGAGTATGCTGGAAAGCCTTTGAATTGAAACTTAAATTTGTAATAAAAATTCTAAAATTATACGAAAATTTAAATTTTTAAAAAGCAGTGAAATTATTTAAAATTCATGACCTCAAGTAATATGACTGCAATTGTGAAATTGGTATTTTAATATTTTAATATATATTGTTATTTTTATCTGGTCTAAACTTCACAGCAATCACAGCATCATTTGTCCCTTTAATGCAGCTTTAGATGAACAACCAGCCATGAGTATGATCCCAATACACCGCACTACCAAAAAATAACCGTCTTGATTTATCCATGAAGGCCTCGGTTATGGAGACTGTGGTTGAGAATGGTTAAAACTGACTGGCTAAATTTCCTACCGATATCCAATCCAGGGCAAACTGACCTAAGGAAGCTAGAGGGGTCAATTTGTGTCTAAAGGAGTTTGTGTGTGTGTGAGTGTGTGTTTCTGGGCTGTTGCGGACTGGTTAACCCTTAAGTGTTTTGCCCTGAGGACGTCATTAAATGTTCAGCAGCACACCTGGGAGGAGCTGCAGCTAATATGAGTGAGAGAGAGTGTCTAAACGCTACACGCACACACACATATATATAACTCCAGTCAGGAAGGAGGGTCATATCCATAATTGATGGTTGCTTTTTATTTGAGGTACCGTGGGACACAGGACTGCAGCCTAATTTGATGAGAAATCGTTTTTTAAGGTTGTTACTTTGGTTTGACACGTCTGCTTTGAGCCGCCTGCCTCCCTCTCAACTCAAACAGCACTCTGCTCTGATGGAAGAATTAAAGATACATGTGAGAATAAATCTTACATGCAGGAGAGAACAGTGCAATATAGCACATAAAGGTGTGTGTTGCTGGACAGGACCAAAAAAAGTGGTAAACAACTGGTGGAAAAGTCAAAGCAAGAGGGAAAAAAAGGAAATTAAATTCAAAGCAGCTATTTATTATTCATATTATTATTTGCGGTCGTGTTAATTAAAGTTAAAGAAACTGTAAATTATGCGTGCATGCTCATTATGATAATGACATATGCAGAGAGAGCGTCTGTCGAGGGAGGGTTCAGACCTTGACTCCACAATCGCAGCATTTGAATGTCTAATACCACATGCTTCATATAGTGTGTAAAAACACACGATAGCATTATACTTTAAAAAATTTCTGAGAAAAAAATGAGTTGTGCTTAGGCGTACAAAGCTGAGCGGTTTTGATTGGTTGCTAGGTCCTTTAAAGTAACAGTTCACACAAAAATTAACATTCTGACAATGTTCACTCACTTTTATGTGATTCCAAACCTGTATGAGTTTCTTTCTTCTGTGGAACACAAGAAAAAATGTCTTAGTGTTTAGTTTTTTTACTACAGTGGAAGTCAGTTGTTCTTTTTTGAATTGTCAATTGTTATTTTTCAAATTAGTCAGTTTGTTTTCCACAGAAGAACAACATGAAGATGCGTAAATGATTTAAAAAAACGATGATGAAATCAAAATTGACATTTTTTGGCTTTTAGTATGAATACACTCTTAAAAATAAAGGTGCTTCGCAATGCCATAGAAGAACTTTTTTTGTTTAAATGGTTCCATAAAGAACCTTCAACATCTGAAGAACGTTTCTGTTTCACAAAAGGTTCTTTGTGGCAAAAGGTTCTTCAGATTATAAAAAGGTAAGAAACAGATGGTTAAATGAACCTTTGACTGAATGGTTCTTTGTGGAACCAAAAATGGTTCTTATATTGCGCTGATGTGAAGAACCTTTTAAAGCACCTTTAGGAGTATATGTTAGCTTTACGGTTATCTATAAGCTATACTTGCACTACTCCCTAAAAAAGTACCTAATTACACTGAATCACACTTAAAATCACAAGTTGTGTTTATTAACATTAGTTAAAGCACTGTGAACCAGGGTTGCCAGGTTTTCACAACAAAACCCACCCAATTGCTACTAAAATTGCTAATAAAAAACACAATTTGTTGAGTCAGCTTAAAATAATTTGTTACCCTGCTGCCTTAAAATTTTAAGTTCAGTCAACTCAAATAAGTTTAGTGAAATGTTGAAATGTTAAGTTGTACTAAGTGACAACTTAGACATTTGTATTTGTTAAATTTAAAAGCAAGGTAAGTAACCCAGCGGCCTTAAAATTTTAAGTTGAATTACCTGAAGTATCTAAGTCGTCACTTAGTACAACGTAACATTTCAAGTTGAATAAACGTTTTTCGAGTTGACTGAACTTAAAATTTTAAGGCAGCCAGGTAACAAATTATTTTAAGTTGACTCAACAAATTGTTTTTTTACAGTGTACTTTGCTTAGTTACTTTTTATGGAAAGTAATGCATTACATTACTTTTGCGTTACTTTTTAAATCTGGGCAGGGCTTGCTTGTTTGTTTTTAATATAAAGTGTTCTACTTTCGTCAAATGTAAAAGCCCTTTTACACCAAAAGCCTGGGGCTGAAAAAAGTAAATCTGTATAGTAGAACACAGAAGAAGAAAGTTCAACACTCTTCAGGAATAATAAAAAAAGAACAAATGTTAGTTTATCTTGAGTAATTTTTGCTTAGTATGGTTGAATTGGATCACCGAAGGTCAGCAGCAAAGACACTGGTTAATAAAATGGGACAAATACAAAAAAAAGGATATTTGTATTATTTAACATTTAGTTATTGCAGGGTTGCATCATATTCTGAATTGCATTTCACTGTTTTTATTCATTTTGAGGAATACTGAATTTGTTTTTTATAAGATGAATTAAATGTTCACATTTCACATCTTACTCCCAATTTCTCTCAACATGGGGGCAGGAGAGCTTTCAATCAATAAATGGGGAAAAAAAGTAACTGACATTACTTATTTGAAAAAGTAACAGATATTTTCTTGTAAATTAAAAAGTAATGTGTTACTTTACTAGTTATATGTAATGTAAAAAATTTTCACTTGTTTTATTGTTTACAAGGCTAAAAATTAATTGCAACGACCCCATAAATCTTTGAAACATCTCTGTAATCACCTTCACCATTAACACCCCAATAAATTAGAGTAAATATGCCTATATTTACCAAATTTTACAATTTTGCAATATATGCCAATATTTTCTTGGAGCAATTCTTTCCGTAGTCTAGATTTCATGTCCACTTCACAGCTGCTTTATTGTCCGCCAGACAAAAATCATAAGTCTGATCTCTCAGAAAAGTAAAGCACTCCTCAGCTCAAGAAGTTGCATAAATTAAGGCATCAATTCTGTTGGACAAATGCACAAACAGTGCCATGGCACAGCATTTCTGTAGTTCAAACAGTAAAGCCTGGCAATAGAAACGTCTTGTGTTCGATTCCCAGGGAATGCATGAACTAAAAAAATTCTTAAGTGCATTAATAAAAGTAAAAACATGTAAATGCACGTGTCAAAGCTGAACACTTTAGAAACAACATTTTCACTGTAAAAAAATAGTTATCAAATCAGTAAAATGTTTTTTACGAGAAAATACTATTTCAGTTTTTCTACTTCAAAATGTAACATTTAAATCAATGCGTTACTTGCTGTTACTTTGTAACTGACTGTGAAATTTACTAGCAATGAAATTGTTTCTAAGCATTTTTTGTATAATTTGTTGTTGTACTATTTAACCTAATTAGAAGCAATAGGTGCTAATGTTAACAAGCCTTACTAATTACTAAATAATGAGAGCATGTGTTTATTGGATGGATTTACTGCAAAATCAATTTTTCCACATCTACAGTATGTTCTGTGCCCCAAGTTTCCTTTAAATCAAACAAACATCACTGTGTAGAGGAGATTTCAGATACAGTCTGTCTGAAGACTGAAGAATATCAAGATATACTGTTTTTGAATTGGAATAAGAGAATTTCTTTAGGCCTTTATACGAGAGCTGAGGTTTCCTCGAGGAGACACTTTGACGTTGGATTGTCTATCAATATTTAATCTCTGTAATCGACAGTCAAAAAGATGTTTAAAATCAGCCCTGTCAGGTTTGAGGAAATCCTGTGTTTATCTCATAAAAACTCCTGCTTATTATTACAATCCAGTGTGTTTCTCAAACAACGCTCTTGCAAAGCTCACAGACGAAGCGGCAGATAAACAAACGTCTCTCATGCATGTCAGGGGTTTTGGATCCGCTCACCTCATGGGTTTACCAGCTCAGCCACAGCACAAACCCAAGCCGCAGAGCTCATCCTGTGGAGAAACATGCATTTATTCACAGTGTGAATTTAATGAGATCTCTGTATTATTGTTTTCCTTACACTGCAATGAAATTCAAAAGAAAGCAATTGGAGAGCAGTGTTCTTGTTGTTAACTAAAACTATTAAAATATGATAATTTAAATCAAGCTGAAAAAATATATAAATATTTGAAAATTATTTAGTTTTTAAGCTCGTTTTTTTCACTAATATTCATAATTTATTTTTAATATATCTACATTATAATTATAAATGTTACCTTGGCAACTAACTGAAATAAGTTTAAATAAAATTACTAAAACTAAAAAGGAAATTTAAGCTTTATAGAAATATAAAAAAAACACAATTTAAGCTAATAAAAATGACAAATATGCAACAAAATGACTAAAACTTGAAAACTGAAATAAGTTTAAACTGAAGTACTAAAATTACTGAAATGGAAATAAAAAAACTTTATAGAAATAAATTGCTTTAAACTACTAAAAACTAATTTTATTAAAAATACAAATACTAAAACCTTCAACTAAAATTCAAATAAAAAATACAAGCAAATTTAAAATATTAATAAACAGTGTATAGAACAAAGAAATCTAAAATAAAGTCTCAATACCGTATTAAAATCTGACAAAATACCAACAGTGCAATCAAAAATCAGACATCTCAATATGAACTCAAATATTTCTCATAATAATCTCTGATATCAAATTATCTAAGCTTTTTTTGAGCTCTGTATTGTATATCAACAGCTGAGCCATTTGTGTCTATTTTTTCACTTGTTTTACAAGATTATTTTAAAAGGGCCTCCTCAAATAATGTTGATATTTAAATAAAACAGAAATAAAAACTCCATTAAATCTCATTAACAATGAAAGCAACCTCATTCTTGTGCTGCAAAAGGGTATGATGGGAATTGTAGTTTGTTGTGTCAACCTGTTCACATTCATGATGAAAACTTATTTAAGATACTTATACGAAAACTTATTTAAGCATCCATGCATTTGCATATCACCTTTGCATTTATGCATTTAACAGAAGTGAATTGTTTATTCTGAATTGAACCCACAATCTTGGTGTTGCTTTTTGTTTTAACAGGAAATACATAAACAAAAGAAAAAAAGAAAAGAAAACGTGCTTTGACCATCAGTCTTTACACATTTGTATGCTGGAAACTAAAACCTCAAACCACAACCATATTCCATGGGAACTGAACCTGTGATCTTGGTGTTGCTTTCATGCATTACCACTTGAGCTCCAGGAAAGCTTTATAAACTATTGGTGATTTTAAAAAGTTTTCTTTTAAATGTTTTACCAAAACTTCCAGTTTCAACACTGAGTGAAAAGAAAACCATTTGGCGGCACAGAACGTAAACAATGCCACTGAACCGAACACTTGCGCTTCTTCAGCGGTTTGTATACATTTTATTTCATTTATAAAGTCTTTACTGTGCTGTAAATTGTATTATTTTACGCAACGCAACATAAAGACAAGATGTCAGTCAGCTGTGTCAGTAGCAGTTGTTTCGCAGGATGAAAACGCTTTTTGCCTTGCATAAAATAAATGGATTTTATTTTGTTACTGTACTGAGTTTAATCTTACAATATGTTCTCTAATGTCAGTACTCTTTGTTTATGGCCAGTTTTTGGAGTAAGTCATGGCATCTTTCAGCTACGAGTGAAACGTGAGGCCGCGGTCTAAAGTTCGCAGTTAATCCGGCGAACAGCAGCCCTTCGCCGGCTTTTTCAGTAAAAAGCAATTACAAAGAAAGCTTGAATACCCTAACATTAAAATTCTACTTTTAAATGTTACGTTTTTAATGTCTAAAATACTTGTTAAACAAGTTTAAATGTATGTAATACTGTAAACTATGCTGTATTCACCCAAATAAATTCAATGTCTTGTATTCTGTCCATGTGTTCTTGCTTAATAATAAACGTTCATCTTTTGATTGTTCTGTAATGTCAGTAATTTTGTGTGTGTGTTTTTATGTTCCATTTTTTAAACCAGCAATATAATCATTTTTTAAACAATAGTTAAATAAATAAATAAAATAACTCAGCATGTGTTCTGTCCAATATTTATCCAGCACTGGGTTGCCAAATAACCCAAGTTGAGTTGTTTTTAACCCAGCATTTTTTAGAGTGTAGTCACGTTGGAAAAGTCACACGTGACGTAGGCAGAAGTATCGACCCAGTGTTTACAAAGTGCATGTGCAAAGAAAGTCAAATGCAAAAAAAGGTAAAACAATGATACTGGATGATTGTGAAGTAGGAAGAGAAAATGAACCTTTATGAACCAAAGTACACAGATGAAGGACTAACCATGCCTGACCTTTCCAACGTGATTTCGCAATGTGCCCATTGCAGAGCTAGTGCAAGACGAGCATTTGTGGTTAAAACGTATATAAGTCATCGGATGCTAAGTTTACTTTTACATGTCGTTTGAACATTGATTGGCAGTGTATGTACAAATCTACCCTATAATGATAAAAATCCATGCTGTGGTTTTTAATTAATCTGTAAAAATAATATCCCCTTTTTCAAATCGAGCCATTCTCAGATGCCTGTCTTTGTGGCGTCACACTGACAGAGGCCACTCCCACGATAGTTGACAGTCCGCCCTCTTTGTTTCGATGCCAGAGCAGGGATGTAAGTTAGACAAGAATATCTCCGATCGAGTGATTGAGGTGTTGTGTTACTGGATGTAATAATGAATGTAGTGGTCGTCATTTACTCCCGACATCTGAGCTGCTACAGATGCAGTGGATTAAGTTTGTTTGTGAAGGGAATGCACTTCCCGATCTACATATATCCATCTATATTCGCGCAAATCATTCGTGATGCTTCACTTACAGCAGAAGTGAGTATAAGGGTTTTTTATGAATCTTTGCGATCGCCTTTCCAAATAATGTGCTAGTGATTTAGTGGCAAACACGCAAAATAAACAGGCAAAGAGAAGAGAGGGGCGGGCGAGCAGAGCTTATTTGCATTTAAAGCAGCCTTATTTTTGCAGGGCTGTTTTTGGCAAGACTTTTATAGACTTTTCATTAAGACCCTAAAGAATCATATCAACTTGTGGAAAATGGGCATCCGATGACCCCTTTAAGAAAATGATTGATTGTTTCGCTAGACCCTTATTCCTTTTGAACCTGCATTCAAACTGCAATTTGGACCTTCAACCCATTGGCCACCACTGAAGTCCACTATATGGAGATAATTCCTGAAATATTTTCCTCAAAAACTGAATTTCTTTACAACTGAAGAAAGAAAGACATGAACATCTTGAATGACATGGGCATGAGTAAATTCAATAACTTTTAAATCTCAATCTTTAAATAATTTTACCCACTTGTATGCCAGAAACTACAACAGAATATTCCTCAAAAAATACAGATATCGCCACTATGAAAGAAAATTGGTAAAGAATTTAAATTGTCATTCAGAAACTGCATGTAAATTTCAGAAATAACTACAAAGAAATGGCAAGTAAACATCCTATTTTAAAGCAGAAAGACTAAATAGCTACTCTAATAATGTTTTATTGACAACTTTGAAAAAACATTTTTAACAATGTAGCCTTTCTGAAGTTATACCTCACACAAAAAGTCAGTCTCATACCTATATAAGCTGTTCATAAGCCTCATGAAAGATGGAGATATTTAGCGCCTTGTAAATACTTCTGAAGCCTGTGCTAAGGGTGTATAATGATGTTTACAGCAGCCGTATTAAAACTGCATGCGCTCACCTGTGTTAGCAGAGGCTAGTCCCTCTTCCCTTAGGCAGGTTACGGTTCTCGCTCTCAGAATGGCCCGAGGCCTCGGTTCTAACACACTCATCCAGACATATCTCCTATCCCTTAGTTCAGCTCCCTCTACTGCTGTCTGCCGCTCTTCATCTGCCTCTTTCTTTTGCTTTGTTTTCTTTATAACCAATTATACCTTCCTTTCAAGCCATTACCGCTTGTTGTCTCATCCCTTGACCACAGCGATCCCCTCAGGTTGTGGTTTCCAGCATGCTAATGGGCGCCATGATTACGTAAAGACTGATAGTTACTCACATTTTCTGTATTTTGTATTGACGTACTTCCTATTAAAGCAGGAAGGTGGCGTTGGAACACGTTAAAGGCCTTTAAAAAAAAATGCACACCAGCTTTTTATTTCATATCAAAGCCATTTGGCAAGACTTGCTATTGCTAGTGGAAGCACATTCTCCTTCTCAGATGCACTGGTGTAAAATAAGTCATCATTATTGAACAGCTGTATATTATACATGTTTATCAGCCTGATCAGTGTTATTTTATATATTATTACATTATTTATTAGCTTTTGTTTCTATATTTTCACATTTAAATCTTATTTTAATTTAGGTTTCAGTAAATTTGTTCTGTTTGTCAGTTTATTTGTTTCTATTTAACTTTAATTTATTCTCATTGCAGTTTTAGTAATTTTAGTACTCAAACTTTTTTTAATTAGCTGCTGAGGCAACTTTTTTGCACATTTTATTATTTTTTATATTTCTATTTAGGCACATTTTAGTTTTAGTAATTTTTTAAAATTTAATTAATTTTTAACGTTTAAAACGTAATTTATTTTAATTAGTTGCCTAGGCAATATTTATTAGTTTTTCATCTAAAATTTATGTTTTAATTTTTTACATTTTATTATTTTTATTTTAATTAGGTGCCAAGGCAACATTTCTCATTTTTCAAGGTTTTTTTTTTTATTATTAATTTTTTTTTTACGTTTTTCATCTAATAATTATATTTTAATTTTTTACATTTTATCATTTTTATTTTAATTAGGTGCCAAGACAACATTTCTCGTTTTTTTAAAGTTAAGTTTGCTTTTGTCTAATATTTATATTTTGTTTATTTATTATTTTAAATGTTATTATTTTTCCTCATTTTTATGTTTATTATTTATTTATTTTTTCATTTAGAATATTTTTAATTACAATTATTTTTAGTAAAATTGGACATGGACAAAATGAACAAAACCCACAAAACCAACAGTTTTACTCCATATATGCTATGGGATAATCTGGAAGACGTCAATTTTGGAGTGTTTGCTAATCTGCAAATCATTGCTAAAATGTTCCCTGTCGAACGTTTAAACAGCAATCAGCAGATGCAATGCTTACGAATATATTGTCTGCTTTTTTTAAGACGTTTATCAGAACACAAATATAATGCTTAAAGCATGTAATGCTTTTCAAATTATGCACTCTTTCACAGACGTGTCGGGACATGTGCGTGTGCTTGGAGAAAAAAAATGACATGACAAGTTTAGAAAAATAAGAGGGAAAAAACAACAACAAACCCTGTTTACTCTTTAAAAACATCAAATGCAAGTGATACTGACGGAGGGCAGTTGTGCATCTGTTGGAGCCAGATTCATTTTTGAGCCCTCAGTAACCAACCCCTTTGATCATCATATTCAAGAGCTGTTTGCACAGCAAAACAATATAGAATTTATAACGTCTTCTTAAATATGCAGTTTATTTACATTATTCTGTTCTTTTTTATTTGTGTACACTTATTTTATTTTATTGGTGCTGTCAACTAATTTAAATACTTAAAGGAATAGATGACCCACCAGCCAAACCATGAAAAACCCTTTTGGTACTTAAAATAAAAAAAAGGTTAACTAAAATAAAATACAAAAAAAGTTTGTTTTATATTTCAACCAGCTGCAAAGGCAACTTGATGTAACCAATACGATTTTTAATGTTTTAAAGAAGTCTCTTCTGCTCAGAGCCTGCATTTATTTAATACAAAGTACAGCAAAAACAGCCAATTTTTAATATTTCAAATAACTGTTTTCTATGTGAATATATTTTAACCCCCCTAACTGATGCCTCAGTTTACTTCATCATATTACAAATAAATCCTAATCTAATCATGGAAAGGTATCATTGGAAAGGTCTAAGACTCCTAGATATTTTACCACTGTTTTGTGTTAAAAATGATGTAGGAAAAGTAATAGATTAATTTATGGCAAGAGTGCACCTCAAAAATCTACATCATAACAGGAGTTCTGACCTTTGTCACAAAAAGACTTTCTTTGTTGCCTTTTTCCCTATCATGCTTTAGAAATCATAAGAAATTATATATCAGTTGAAAACTTAAAATCTCAAAATTCATCCTTTGAACACCATTTTAAAATCAGACATTGCATTACCATTGAAAATGTACATTAAAATCATATTACAAAATGTTTTTGTTCATGAATTATAAAAATGCAGGTTTCAGCACCATTACTCCAGTCTTCAGTGTCACATGATCCTTCAGAAATCATTCAATATGCTGATTTGAAGAAACATTTATTATTATTATTATCAATATTTAAAACAGTTGAGTACATTTTTTCAGGATTGTGTGATGAATAGAAAGATCCAAAGATCAGCATTTATCTGGAATAAAAAGCTTTTGTAACATTATACACTATACCATTCAAAAGCGTAATTCACAATTACAGAAATTAATACGTTTATTTAGCAAGGATGCTTTAAATTGATCTAAAGTGATGATAAAGACATTTATAATGTAACAAAAGATTCCTATTCCAGATAAATGCCAATGTTCTTCTGAACTTTCTATTCATTAAAGAAACCCGGATAAAAAATAATAATAATAAATGTTTTTTGAGCAGCAAATCAGAATATCAGAATGATTTCTGAAGGATCATGTGACTGGAGTAATGATGCTAAAAATTCAGCTTTGAAATCACAAGAATAAATTACATTTTAAAATATATTTAGATAGAAAACAGTTATTTTATTGTTTTTGCTGTACTTTGGATCAAATAAATGCAGGCTTGGTGAGCAGAAGAGACTTCTTTAAAAAAAACATTAAAAATCTCACTGTTCAAAAACTTTTGCAAAAATAAATAACTATAGACTAAATATATTTTTTTTTAAAATAAAAATAATATGATACTAAAATAACACAATTAAATTAAAACATTTTTAAAATGTAAACATTTAATTAAATCACGTTAACCTTAATTATGTTTTAAATAATATTTTTTAAAACAATTACTGGCACTTTATCTGTGCATGTGTGTAGATGTTTTGGCAATACAGTATGCAAAAACAATCATGCCTGCTTGAAGTACTTTGAAATGTTGAAGCTGTGACAGCATTCCAGGCGTTAGTGCTATCAGTGACAGAAGCGCTGCGCAAACCCGCATTATGTTACGATCACACACTGCTTTAGGGAGCGGGGCCTGACGGGTCACGATCCCGATGTCCCGCTCGTGGCGATCCGAGATAGAGAAACACACTCACTTCAGATGCTAGTCTTGTCTCTTCCCTCGCACCGGCGTATGATGCTAAAGGGCTAATCCACATATTAAAGCTAATTTATGGAGATCCGGTAAGCACTGCCTTTAAACATGCAGTCAAATTAATATTCAAATGTAATTCCTCACCTAAAGAAATAAAACATGCTAATGGCATACTAATTTAGCTGCAGCTGCTGTTGCTCAGAGGGCTGATGGTCTGATTTCTCAAGGCCGGGTATTTAACACCGCAGCCAGAGAGTAAAGAGAGAAATTTTCTTGCCGCAAATGAATTAGTAAACAGCGAGTACGTGTTTGTAGAAGCGTGTGTCGGCGGTTGTAAACGTACGCTGCTGGATGTATCGTGTCAAATAGTTTGTTCGTAACTGCATACGTCCTCTCAGGCCAGAAAAGGGTCACGTTTTAACTTTAACCTCGTCTCACGCAGGGAAACTATTTTTTATGTGAACTCGATTTAGATGTGAGGGGAAAACGCACTAAAGCGACGGATCGTTCGGATTGGCGGGAAAGTTGCGCATTAGCTGCCGCCACCTGTGGCTGTTTTCCGTATCGGCTGTTTTCATGCGTGTCTACGGGGGGATGAATAAAACAAACGAAAATATGAAAATATAGACATTGGTTTGTCATTGTGTGCCGTCCTCCAGGGGTGCCATTTGCATATTCATATTTTCGACCGGATACATGAATAATTTCCCCCTCTCTCCAAAGGTTAGGGCTCATTAATTAAAGCCCAGCAATTAGAGAGAATATTTTCTATTATTAATTGTTTTCGTGTGTGTATGTGGCGCCACACGGAGCTGTTATAATTTATAACTGACCTGAACTCGTCTTTCTAGTTTCCACCCGGTTACCACTGAAAGCCAGTTCACCTTGGGCAATGACAATCTCCAGCTTAACCTCTCAAAGAGCCGCCACAGGGCAGTTCCTCCAGCCCAACAAACAGCTCCTCCTAGATCTTCCACAGGGAATTGACTCTGCACAAATGAATCGGACCAGAGAACGAGTGCTTACTGAGCTCTCAACAAACCGTTTAGGCGAACTAGAAACAGATTGAGGGATGCTGATGTGGACAGATCGGGAGTGTTTGTGATCGAGAATGGATTTAAAGGTGAAGCGAATGCCAGCGTCAGCAACGAGAAAGCCCCGCCTCCAAACCCACGCCATTGGCTGAGCCAGTACCACTGCATATAATTAAACTATTTTAAAGTTAGAAAAGGCGCATTTCAGCTTTAAAGATGAAAACAAAACAACCAATGTGTAGTTTTCAGGGTTGATCCTCAGAATTAGCTTAAAGCTGGTACATTTTTAATTTTATTTTATACATCATCTGAAAGTTTTCAACTGACAGTTGTTTTGTTAGGATAGGACAATATTTGGCCGAGCTACAACTACTTGAAAATCTGAGGGTGCAAAAAAATCAAAATATTGAGAAAATCACCTTTAAAGTTGTCCAAATGAAGTTCTTAGCAATGCATATTACTAATCACAAATTATATTTTGATATATTTATGGTAGAAAATGTACAAAATATCTTCATGGAACATTCTCTTCACTTAATATCTAATGATTTTTGCATAAAACGTGATCATTTTCAACCATACAATGTATTTTTTGGCTATTGCTACAAAAATATCCATGCTACTTAAGACTGGTTTTGTGGTCCAGGGTTACAATGGGTTTTCAAAAAATATATTTTTTGCAGTTTGTAACGTAGCTGTTCTTCAATGTAAACAGTCTGCAAAGCTGTTAATCAAAAAAGCGCATGATAAATAACGAAAGAGTCAACTCTGAAACGTCTTAACGAGTCGTCATATTTTCGAATCTTGTTACCTATATACGTCACTAGGTAATATATAAGCATAATTTCTGCCTGCCTGCGAAAGCAAGTTTTGTTTTCATTGCCGAAAGATGATGTGAAGAATCAGTATTTAAAATTCATTTTTTTTCTACGATACCATAGCAAAACAATTCAAACCTTTTTTTCTATGCTTGTCATTTTACAGAGGACTGCTTCTGTAAACTTGGCGAGTTCAGTGCGCAATTTGCTAAATGCTTGTCCATGAAAGATAAGTCTGTACCTTTTTTGTTTGGACTGACAAGCATCTCCGAACCACAACCTGCAATACATTATGTGTACATTTTCAGCTGAGTGCTCAAAATGTCTTTTTTGTGCTAATATTTGTGCTAGTGCAGTTTTAGGTTTTCAGGTAAACCACAATATTACTGTCTTACTAAAAATAGATTCACTTACATTTTATACGGAAAGACCAATCACAATAGACTTACAGACCTTAAGCTCAGAACTGCTTTGAATGAATTGTTTCGAAATCATTGCAAAATGATTCTAATATTAAATGTATATTCTGAGGAAATTACGTTTTCTGACCTTACATGCATTTAAACCTGTTGTAGGGGACTCCAACACAATATTAGGACACTTTAAAATACCATATGACCTGCTTTTGAAGTCTTTCATGCTCGCCAAAGCTGCATTTTTCTATTTGAATATATCATAAAATTTATTTCTGATATACAAAGCTGAATTTTCTGCATCATTACTCCAGTCTTTAGTGTCACATGATTCTTCCGAAATCATTCTAATATGCTGATTTGCTGCTCGAAAACATTTGGTATTGTTGTTGAAAACAGTTGGGCTACTTAACATTTTTGTGTTAGCCATATTTCAGGATTCTTTGATGAACAGAAAGTTAAAAAACAGCATTAATGTAAAATAGAAATCTTTTGTAACATTATAAATGTCTTTACTATCCCTTTTGATCAATTCAATGCACCTTGTTTAATAAAAGTATTAACTTAACAACACATGAGCCTTCAGAAATCATTCTAATTTGCTGATTTGCAAAAAAAATCTTATTATCATACACTCTCAGAAAAAAAGGTACAGTTCTGTCACTGAGGCGGTACCCTAAGGTACAAAAGTGAAAAGGTACATCTTTGTACCTTACCTACCCCTAAACAGTAGATATTAGCACCTTAAAGGTACATTTTAGTACTTTGAAAGTGCATACTGGTACCTTAAAGAGACATACTGGTACTTTAAAGGTACATATTAGTACTCTAAAAGTACATATTTGTACCTTTTCACTCTGTACCTTAGGGTACTGCCCCAGCGACAGCGCTGTACCTTTTTTTTTCTGACAGTGTGGCAGTTGTGTTGCTTAATATTTACCTTTTTTGTTAGGATTCTTTAAATAATCTAGACAAAAAAGAAAAGAAAATTGCATTTATTTGAAACATAAATTTTGATACATTATTAATGTCATTACTGTCACTTTAATTTCTAAAAAGTATACATTTTTTACTGACCCCAATGCATGTGTGTGTCTGTGATAAAAAATAAAAAATGTTTCTTGAACATCAAATCAGCATGTTAGAATGATTTCTGAAGGATCTTGTGACACTGAAGACTGGGGTAATGATGCTGAAAATTCAGCTTTGAAATCACAGAAATAAAACACATTTTAAAATATATTCAAATAGAAAACAGTTATTTTAAATAGTAAAAATACTTCAAAAAATTTTACTGGTTTTGGTATACTGTTAAAATATATTCAAATAGAAAACAGTTATTTTAAATAGTAAAAATACTTCAAAAAATTTTACTGGTTTTGGTATACTGTGGATGTAATAAATGCAGACTTGGTGAGGAGAAGAGACATTAAAATCTTACTGTTCAAAAACTTTTGACTGTTAGTGTATAAGGACTGTGTGCTGATATGTGAGTTTGAAGTTTTCATGTGCTGCTTAAAGGTGGATAAATATTAAATGATTACCTCAACAACAGATCAGACACGATGGTTCACATGGTTATTGAAGCCTGCAGTTTTCAGCAAAATGGAAATATCTGAAAGAGAAAAAAAAGTTTCCAGTGAATTCTACAAAATTTTGAATCAGCTGATTCAAAAACAGTTTTTAAAGGCACATTAGTGTTTTTACTTTACTAAAAAGAGCATTAAAAACAAGCAACAGTTCCTCGTGGTCACCTAAATTCTCAACAAGAAAATCACCAAACAAACATCAAATCCACCCTAGCAAGAATAATTCAACGCCATGCAACCAAACAAGATTTGAGCCATTTGGTGGCACTAACGCACAGGAAGCTGTTTTCCAAACAGGCATGAAAACACCAAAGAACGAAGCATCTAGAACAAACTTGACAGCTTGAAATAAGATGTCAATTAATTACGAAGGGTACAAATTCAGTTTGTGTTGAGTGAAATAACATCTAGTTTGTGGATGTGTGCGTCTGAATATTTGTCCATTTCTGTCTCCGCGTTTTGAATATATTTGTTGATTTCGGGGCGAATAATGACGGTAAATCAACTCGCTTCAGACTGCTTTAATCGTAATTAATTACCTCCTAGTTTCTCTGTCTCGAAAAAAAAGTAGTGCAATATTTATTAAATCACAGCAAAAAATTTGGAATGTTGAGGGGGGAAAAAATCCTTGAAATTTTCATCAAACGTATTCTAATCAGGCAGTCGTCAGGTCAGCTAATGAGATGGCAGGAGTGAGGGCCTGACACTGCAGGCTCTGCCAAACGACTACCTCCCTCTCTCTCTCGTTCTATCAGTCTGTATCCCTCGCTCGCTCGCTCGCACGCTTTTCATCATCGCTGAAGCTCATTAGTCCATCTTTCAGGCTTCCATTTGATTATAATTTCACTTTTTAAAAGTGAAAAATATTTCACTCATTTACTCTCATTAGTCCTCAAGGTCATCGTTTGAAGCCGCTCCTGTCAATATAAGATAAATCGACCCTTCGCTTCCTCTCCCTCTCTCGCGCGCCGATCTCCTTCAACGCTTCAGAAACGTCTCTCGCTGTCCTTTTGCTCCAAAGTTACGCGGCTGTAATCATCTCTTCCTCCCGTCCCTCCGTTTCACTCACACCATCCTGACAGAAACTAGCGGAAAGGCAAAGTGAAAGACAAAGACCCAGAGACGAAGGGAGAGAGACTGGCTAAGCATACTACTACTACTACTATTTCTGCAATATCTTTATATGGCATGAATAGTAAGATACAAATCCATCCAGAGACTCCAAAATCTAGTGTGCTAGTTTATAGGCAGCATCCTAAATGAAGTGAGGATGAACACTTTTTACGTAGAGCAACTCTGTCATACAAATAGTCTAAAAATACAAATATACTGCATAAATGTCCATTTAAAATTCTGAATAGATTTTATGGATTCCGTTGTAACGTATAAATATATACACAGGTCAAAGATGTTAAGATGTCCACATCAAAAGAAATTTACAAAACTGATTTTATGTCCATAAAGCACATTAAATGTAACTACTTTTAAGGTTTCAAATAAGTTTTGGAGAATAAAATGACAATATTTGGTTAAAATAATGTTACATTGTCATTCAGTGTAACACAATATTTATGTACAAATTCAAACAACATGACTTGTACGTATTAAAATATATAAAAGAATAAGGGAACATATTGTGTGTTTTATTGTGTTTTAAAAGAGTGAAAAAATCTTACTGACAAATTAGCAAAACCTAGGAAATTTTTAAAAACGTAGTATTACAGCTAATTAATATTTGGGGTGAAAGTAATTCATCTTTTAATATGTCATAAATTGTTTTTTGTTGTAAATATGCCTGATTGTTACACTGAATGACATTTTAGTAGGTGTCTTCTGTAATTAGAGAAAATGTATGATATTTATTTACAGAAAACTTTTTTTTTCTTTTTTGGAAAAACAATTTAAACCTTTAACTATCACACCCATTTTTGAACACAGACATAAAAATGCACTATCCAGACTTCAATTTTTATAATTCATGAATGAAAACATTTTGTAATATGATTTTGATATACATTTTCCATGGTAATGCAATGTCTGATTTTAAAATGCCTTTCAAAGGATGAATTTTGAGATTTTAAGTTTTGGACTTATATATAATTCTTATGATTTCTAAAACGTGATAGGGAAAAAGACGACGAAGAAAGTCTTTTGTGACAAAGGTCAGAACTCATGTTATGATGTAGATTTTTTTAAGTTGCACTCTTGACATATATTAATCTATTACGTTTCCTACATAAAATATCTATTTAGGAGTCTTAGACCTTTCCAGCGATGTATAGTTTGTCATGAGTAGATTAGGATTTATTTGTAATATGGTGAAGTAAACTGCGTCCCACAGAGGGGACGGTGACAGTTTAAGGGTTAAAGCAGCTTATTGTTTTTATGCTTAAACCCTTTTTCGTCTCTCTGACACACACACATATGTACTACAGATCCATTTTTTAAAATGTTTCTGAAAGAAGTCTCAAGGATGCATTTATTTGATAAAAAAAATCTTTTTAAAAATCTATAAAGTTTTGAAAAAATCAGTAATATTGTGAAATATTATTACAATGTAAAATACCTGTTTTCTATTTGAATATATTGTAAAATAGAATTTATTCCTGTGATGCAATGTTGAATTTTCAGCATCATTACTCCACTCAGTGTCACATGATCATTCTAATACGCTGATTTGATGCTCTAAAAGAAACACTTATTATCAGTGACCATATTTATTATCATTGTATTTTTGTACATTTTGATAATGAAATGTATTTAGTCAAATCATCATGGTAAAAACCACTCACTTTAAAGGTGAATGGTGACAAAATTAATAATAAATAAAAAATTAAATAATAGAATAATTATTATTTATTACTATAAATAATTATACATTATTACTACCATGTAAGGAGATATGTAATTTCTTTTTCTTTTTTTAAATAATATTTAAAATCTATTTATAAAAGATTTATTTCAAATAAATGCTGTTCTTTTGAATTTTCTATTAAGGAATTCTAAAATTATGTTTTCCCTCCAATATTTAAACTAATGGACTGAATAACAGTAATGCAAAGTCTGACGCATCACATGGGTGTGTGTTTCTGCTAAGCTCCTGTTTAAATGTGGTGTGTTTGTGTGTCTTTAGTTGTAAACGTGGCGTGTGATTGAGGCCTAAGGCTGACTGCAGAAATTAAAGCACAATCGATACTGACTGATGTTTCTTCCTCTGACGAGTCTCCACCAGTCACTGTGTGTGTGTGCACGCACACTGTCATACGCTCATTAGTACGGCTGTTTCATGGATTAGCAACTTCTGTATTAATTGCTAATTGCTCTTAATGACATTTAATGACTGTCAGTCAGTCCAAGTCCCGCCCCCTCAAGCTGTCAATCAAAGGTCCCAGGTGAATTACTGCAGCACAAACACACGTTTGTTTGTTTTCTATTGGTTTCTACAGTTTTTACCCTGAGCTATGATATTTTCTATTTTCACTTTGCACAAACTGTCTCTTGGTAAAGGAAAACTACCAACTTTCACCTGTACAAATCATCAAAAAAAAGAAAAAAGAAAAGAAAAAAAGTGCAATAAAAAAAAGAAAAAGTCACAACTTTTCTAGAATACAAAAAAAATTGAAAAAGAAAGAAAATTTGGAAAAAAAACTTAAATATTCTCCACTTGTATTTTTTATATTTTTTATACAAAATATTTATTTTATTTTAGACACTATTTAAATGAATTTGTTTATTATTTATCTGAAGTTGGCCATAAAAATAATAATAATATCTAAAAAAAATAAAATTAAATAATGTTTTTTATAATTACAGTGAATAATTGTCAATCAAAGCTGATATTTTTTTTTTATTCAACTGCCATTTTCGACTCAATTACATCATTCACAGTGGTTATATGGGATGACCATTGCATTGCATCTTCAAATATATTTCACATATAAGTTTGTAATGTCAGTTTAAGATCTTGTTGAGCTGATTTATTACTTTGAAGCCCCATGAAGCAAAATAAATGTAAAAAAAAAAAAAAAAACTTCTAGAGCCAAAGCCACTAAAAAAGGGGGTGGTTACTATTGCATTCTGTAGTCTGTCTCTTGTTTATATGTGCGTGTGTGTTTGTTCTGAAGCTCCGCCCCTGACCGGGGTCTCAACCTCATATTTAAAATATCAGACAAAGTGCTGTGATGTCACAAAGCATCAGTGTCCAGCAAACTCGCTCCGTGTGTGTGTATGTGTGTGTGTGTTAGAGAGCTTAACTGAACCTTTTTTCCTGTTATGCACTCTTTTCTTTTCTTCCTCCATCTTCCTGTCACTCTTTGCCGTGTCCCTTCCTTTCCATCCCCGCTCCAGTCTCTCCCGGTGTCTTTAAGCTGCTGAATGCAGGATGCTCTGCACAATCTATAGGCCTCAGGGATACAGCAGAGAAGAGAGAGAGACAGAGGGAGAGAGAGACAGGGCACTCAGTCAGTGTCTGCAGATGAACATGGTGCCCAGAGCGAGACAAACAGGAAGCTCATTGAGCGTCTCGAACCCTGACAGCACAATCAGCCTGACACGGCAGCCATGCACACACATGCTCACATGCATAGCATGCTGCTTTTGTCATTTGAAGTCCACTCCATGTGACGACACACACACACAGTTTACTTAGCTATCTAAACCTAACCCTACCTGTAAACATTTCATTTTTTGAAAAGAATGCAATACTGTTTTAGTCTTTCTACTGCAAAATGTGATGTTTAATTAAATTTGCAATAATTTGTGAAATGCAGCAATTTAAAAAAAAAAAAAAAAAAAAAATCCAAAAAACAAAACAAAAAATGCATTGAGGCTTTGTCAGGTTTAGCTTGACTTGAAGCAAGGAAATTTATATTGAAAATGTATCTAAATGAGGATGTATTATACAATTCTGTTAATTTTATATTAGACTAATTCTAAACACTAGAGATGCACTTAAACCCAAACTCCTAAAATTTGCAAAAAAACAAAACTTAATTTAACTTAAAGTTACTTAATTTAAACATCCAAATAAAGAAATAATAGACTTCGATAATTATTCCACACGAATCTAAACCCTTTTTTTAAATGTGTGTGTGTGTGTATTCCCACATATTATGACAAATGCATAAATGTAAATGTAAAATTTTTTTTTTTGTAAGATTTAGCGGGCAAATTTGCATCCAAAGTATGACCTCATATTTGACCTCACTACCACTTAGTTATAAGTATAAATTTAATGCTAATTATTACCACCCTATAAACCCTGAACTTATAATTCTTAAAGGATCCTTTTAAGAGCTAATTATTCATGAATATTTGTCACAACTGAGAATGTCCCTATTGTTTATCAGCTAATTTGTTACAAAATATATCTAAGTAAACCAACATATTTATGTAAATTAGGCCCACAGTTGATTTATATAAAGCCAAATACAGTGACTACAGACCAGAAACCAGTCACCAAATACAGCTAAACCCACACCACAGAAATATTTAGGCCTAAATTTACGATAAATGTATTTGAACTGCATATAAAATTTCCATTTTTTTGGATTACACAGCTTTAACATAAACTATTAAACGTAATGCGACGCATATTTGTGACCCTGGAGCACAAAACCGGTCTTAAGTACCAAGGTTTATTTGTAGCAATAGCCAAAAATACACTGTATGGATCAAAATGATCAGTTTTTCTTTTATGTCAAAAACTTAATATATCCCGATATTATATCTTAAGATATTTTGTAAATCTCCTACTGTAAATTTATCAAAACTTAATTTTTAATGAGTAATATGCATTGCTAAGAACATCATCTGGACAACTTTAAAGGTGATTTTCTCATTATTTTGGTTTTATTGCAACCTCAGATTCCAGATTTTCAAATAGATGTATCTCAGCCAAATATTGTCCCATCCTAACAAACCATACATCAATGGAAATCTTTTTTATTCAGCTTTCTTATTTATTCAGGTGATGCATAAATCTCAATTTTAAACAAATGACCCTTATGACTAGTTTTTTGGTCCAGGGTCACGTATAAACCTGGTTACTGTGTGTTAGTGTGTAATTAGTACTATTACAGAAATCAGACCAGTTTCTTTTACAAAGATTGACAAATATGCACCAAATCAAGCCTGTTTATGTTAAAACTGTGTAATCCAAATGGATGGAAATTTTACATGCAACTCAAATACATGAATCTTAAATTTAGGCCTAAGTATTCACACTCTCATCCATCAAAAACACACGAACAGTTATAGTTAAACTGATCCTGAGATGTTCAGAAACAGATACACACCAAAATAACGACCCCTGACTCACACATACGCACACATGGACACACAGGCCTCAGAATGAGAGCGAGGACTGCAGTGTGGCAGAAATTTCAGAGGGATGAGTGAGTGTGTGTGTGTGTGTGTGTGTGTGTGTGTTTGGAGGTGGGGTCTGGGGGGAGTGTGTGTATGTATGTGTGTGTGTGTGTGTGTGTGTCTTTGGGGTGGGGGGGGGAATGGTGTCAGCTGCACAGGCAGCAGAAAGCAACATCTTAATAAAACAGCCCGAGGCAAAATCCCATTAAAGACTTCACAGAGCAGCCAGGTACACACACACATAGACACACACTCACAATATACAATACATCTGTCTGTCTTTGTGTATGACAGTGTGTGAATTCATTTGGACTGTGTAAGCCTGTGTGTGTGTGTGTGTGTGTGTGTGAGGGGTTACAGACCTCACTGCGACCTCAGTACCTTCAGAGGTGTTCAGAGAATACCAATAAGAAAGAGCAATTCTTTGATGTATTTTGTGTGTTGGTGAGAGATAGAAAACTTTTTTTTTTTGGTGCGCGTACATTTTTTGTGCTGCTGGATTGTTCAATATTTCACTATATTTACCTTTACAACAAGTCATGGAGGGAGACAGTTCTGTGAAAGCAAACCCGAACCAATCTGGCCAAACAAACACGCGCGCCGTTTACAAATAACGATCGCTGTATTAGCATTTTATGTATGGAGGGAGATGAGAGCGCGGAGCATTAGCACACATAAAAACACCCAAAACTGTCAGAGCGCAAATGGGATGTCGCGAGAGGGAAAGAGAGAGAAAGAGACAGACGCAGAAGTTAAAACTCCCTGGCTTTTTCTGCCCAAACGCAGAACTTCACGTTTTTGTAAACTATTGTTATGACAGCATGTCACTTCGGTTTGAGCGTCAGCGGTTAGCGCGCCGAGCGCAGCGGCGCGGGCTGAGCAGGGCGGTGCAGCGATCTTTAGCGAGACCCTAAGGCTATTGTCATAAAGCTCAACGGCGCTAACAGCCAACTCTAATTCACTTGTCAACTGCCTGATAAAATACTGCACAAATGCCATTTTAACTGAAGCAGCTAATAGGGAAGTTTATAGGTCTTCTAGTGCGCCGCGTGCGTGAGAGCGAGAGTCTTCTTCACACCAGCCGTCATCTAAAGCATATTAGAATAATCAGGCGGAAAGAAATCCTCTGCATTGTCTGGTTAAGTTGATTCGGTTAAGTCGACTGTTAACCCTTGTAATCCAGGCAGCCAGCGAGTCCTGACCCACGCGTTAGACTTTGAATGCTAAACTAACCCTTTAATCTGAGGCGAGATGCGTTAAGAGCTGCTATTGACTCCGGCGCTAATGAACACAGCTCTGCTGCCCAGAGAAACAAGTACAGAATTGACTGCACTGGATATCAAACTAACAACAAAAAGATTCGGTTTCCGTCACGTGATGTGATGAGAGGCGTTTAATTAAAATTAAAGTATTGGAGGCATGCAGGATGCTCAGGTGTCTGTCTGCACCTGGAGGCAGGAAGCGATGGATGAAGCTTGTCTTGTTATTTCAATCAGTGAAACTGTGAGTTATGAATGCTGAACTCTTTTTTGTAAAGACACCCAGGCCTGTGGCTGCAGAAATGTAGAGAACACAGTATTACTGTGGTATTTTATGATTACTGTTTTCACACTATTTCACCAGTGCTGGGTGAAATATTGACAAACCCAGCAACTGGGTTGTTTTGACTCAGTGCTTGGGTTAAATGTTTAACCCAGTCTTCTGGGCAGTTTTCTTTAACTCAATTATTGCTTAAAAAAAACATATTTCTTGCTTAAAATGAACCCAAAATACCTTGGACGTTAAAATGCATTAGCCTAATATGTTTAATAAACTAACATTTAAGTTGAATAAATAATAATTAAGTAATAATGTTCACCTTTTGATTATTGCTGATGCCTCTAGTAATTATTGGTCTGATTTTTAACGTTACCCTACGTTGTTTTTATTTTTAACCAGCCATAAAGTAATTTTTAAAAAATAGTTGGGTTATATAATACTACCCAGAACCACTAGGTCAAAACAACCCAGTTGCTGGGTTTGTCCAGTCTTCACCCAGTGCTCGGTTGTAGCTATTTAACCCAGCATTTTAGAGCGCATATACCATTTTTGCATGATATATTGGCAAAAACAATCATAAAGTCAGCATTAGCTACATTCAGCAGAAAATTGTAAGGAAACAAGGTGGTTGAGTTTGGACATGTACTTTGGATGTAGGCCTACCTTGAAAAAATATAAGCTATTATATATCAAAATAACATGTATTTTTATCTGATATCCTCACTTACCAAAGTTACTGTGTGGTAGCATGTTTTTAAACCACGTTTCTTAAAGAATACCATGGCAGTAACATTGCACCACTTTTAAAAGTACATAAAACAAACATGGCATTATGTTGGTACAATAGGTCAGCAAAAACAAACGCAATTTCATGGGCCAAATATTATAAACGATTAAAAAAAACACTACTTGCATATACATGATGGTCTAAATCTACATACAGAATACCATGGTAATATCACAGTACTTTTTTTGTTTGCTTGTTCACGGTGTGCTCGTAACGCCCCCTGCTGGCGCGAACCGCTGCTCGTATATAATTAAACCCGCGCAGCTTCCGGGTCAGAAGAGCTAAGCGCGCGAAACAGGTAAGGCCTGCTGAAACTCACGGTGGCGGGAAGCCCGCGGAAGCGCCTCTGCGCTGCACTGAAGCTGTCTCTACCGTTCACAACGTCTGTTTACAGTCGTTTTACCGGGAAATCTACTAGCAGAAGTAGTAAATAAGTTAATGAACGTGGAGAAAAAACATCCGGTCAATATTACTGTGGCAACAGCGACATCTGCTGAGGACTTACAATCACTCTCTCTTTACCACAGTGCCCACAGTTCCCGCCAAAATACCATACTGCAATAACACTGGTGATTTTGACTGATTTAACACTATAATAAAAGTATTGTGTTGACAACAATTCTGAAAGCTTCTCCTGTTAAAAGGAGATTACATATTAATTCATCATTAAGTCGACTGGACAATACAACATTTTAGTCATGCTAAATTACACCATACAGGAAAAATGAGGAAGAGAACATAACTATGCCCTGCTCATTACGGTCATGCCCTACGGGCATATGTGTGAACACCATACATAAAGGCATAACACCTTGTTTTGAAATGCTACCTTGATAATATAGCAGCAAAATCTAATTTCCATCAGTATAGACTGTACTGTATATAGACCATTTCGTCAGATGTAAACATACTGGTCCCGATACACTTCCTGTTTCTTTTTTTTTTTTAACTTTACACAAATATCACAAAAAAATACAACCAACATAACATTTGACTGGATGAAAATGTTACATTAGCACCTTTAAGATGTATTTGTATATGTGAAATAAAATAAAAAATAAAAAACAAAAAAACAGGAAGTGCTTCTGGACCAGTGTTGTTTACATCTAGCGAAATGGTCTCTTTAAATATGTGACCCTGGACCACAAAACCAGTCATAAGTGTCATTTTTTTGAAATTGAGCATTATACATCAGCTGAAAGCTGAATAAATAAGCTTTCCATCGATGTATGGTTTGTTAGGACAGAACAATATTTGGCCGAGATACAACAATTTCAGTATATGGAATCTGAAAAAAAATCAAAATATTGAGAAAATCTCCTTTAAAGTTACTAATCAAAAATTAAATTTTGATATATTTACAGTAGGAAATTTACAAAATATCTTCATGGAACATGATCTTTACTTAATTTCCTAATGATTTTTGGCATAAAAGAAAAATCTAGAATTTTGACCCATACAATGTATTTTTGGCTATTGCTACAAATATACCCCAGCGACTTAAGACTGGTTTTGTGGTCCAGGGTCACATCTGTGACCCTGGACCATAAAAACAGTCATAAGGGTCCATTTTTTAAAAATTAAGATTTATGTATGATTAACATGTATAGTTTGTTAAGACAGGCCAATATTTGGCCGAGATACAACTATTTGAAAATCTGGAATCTGAGGGTGCAAAAAAATCGCCTTCAAGTTGTCCAAATGAAGTTCTTAGCAATGCATGTTACTAATCAAAAATTAAGTTATGATATATTTACGGTAGGAAATGTACAAAATATCATCATGAAACATGATCTTTACTTAATATCCTAATGATTTTTAGCATTAAAAAAAAATCAATGACCCATAATAACAAAGTGAAAGGAATTCAGTTGCTCACTTTTGTTTATGAAGACCCTTTGAACTCCCACAATGCAATACAAAACCACTAATCATCAACCGCTCACTATAATAACTAATAATAGCGGATATTTGCTCACACTAATATTTACTGTAAAGCTGCTTTGAAGCTGCTTTGTATAAAGCATTATATAAACAAACCTATCCTAACCTGATATTTCATCATGACACTGTACTTTTTAATTAAAATGAAGAATAAAAACAAAACATACCAAATGGATTTTGATGCAATGATAATTTGCAGGAACGTCATCAGAATCCAAATTTAATTTGAACAAGGCCCAAACTCATCTTGTTGAGATCTGATTTGCATTATAGGAAACTTGGGAGACTGCTGTTGTGGAGAAACTGTTATTAATGCAGTCAGAAGAAAAATAAATGATCAAAATTTGTAGCAATTCATTTTGTTAACAAATCATCCCTAGATACTAATCAAAAATTATTCACAGAGAGCCACTAAAAAGATTCATTTGATAAAATGGTGTGTTCATGAAGTTAAGTCAATTGCATTATTTACATCTGAGTTGTGTTAGATGTGTGTGATGTGATCATTTACACATATGCATTTCTACATGTGTGTGTGACTTACATGCAAGGTGTTGTTTTGATTGTGAGAGATGCTAAAGAGTGACTTTCCTGTTGGTTGTGTGTTCATGTGCACGTTCTGGCTGGGGTGTGTGTGTGTGTGTGTGTGTTTGAGTAATGGTACCTGTCTGGAATGATTGACTCTCAGGAGACAGATGAGTGGTGTCAGGCTGTCAGCGTGAACTCTATCACACCAGCGCGTCTCTTTCAGACGCAGAGAACAGAGAGGAGAGACAGACAGACTGAAGGAGTGCAGCTCTGTCTCTCTGTTTGCTTTTCGCTCTGCTCGCGATCTTTTCCCTCCAGCCCTGCACATTAAACAATTTACCCAAACTTTCCTCGCAGTGCCGGAGCGAACACAGGCGCTAAATGTTTTAGCTCGACAGTAAACAGGATCTCAGATCAGATTTTAAACTCATTTAAATTCACATTCTGCACTTGCTCTGTGCGCCAGGCACTAATAATATGCTAAAAACATCAGATATTCAAAACAGCTCAAAACACTTTCAAAATTATGCATTTCTGACAGCGAGAAAACAAAGAATGTGAAGAGCGATGACAGCGGATGGAGGGATGAACTCGAGAGATGGTGGAGTGAGGTGGAGGCCAGGCGATGAGGGGTGAGCGGTCAGACGGCCCGGAGCAGACGATGCTCCTACTGAACAGAACCGTCTCAACAGAGGGTACGGACAGGTCAGAACCACAGGGACACACGGAGAGACAGAAACAGAGAATGTTATTATTTTTACTGCTACTTCTGGCACCTAATTATATTTTCGGTCATTGTTTTTTCTGTAATGATGCTTTGCCAAAATAGTATGTAATCATGCCAGTAAAGAGAGTAAAAGTGAGAGTCACAACTGCCCATCAGGAAATGACAAGAATAATAGAAGGAAAGAAATAATGTTAGACAGACAGACAGAAACCTATATAGCTAGCTAGATAGTTAGAAAGAAAGAAAGAAAGAATGAAAGAAAGATAGATTGACAGAATGATTGATACAGATAGATAGATAGATAGATAAATAGATAGAACAATATATAGATGATAGATAGAACGACAGAAAGAAAGAAAAGAAAGATAGATAGAACGATAGAACAATAGATAGATAGATTGAACGATAGATAGACAGATAGATAGATAGATAGATAGATAGATAGATAGATAGATAGATAGATAGATAGATAGATAGATAGAACCACAGAACAATAGATAGATAGGTAGATAGAATGGTAGAACGACAGATAGATAGATAGATAGATAGATAGATAGATAGATAGATAGATAGATAGATAGATAGATAGACAGGCAGATAGAACGATAGATAGAGCAACAGATAGAACGATAGATAGATAGATAGATAGATAGATAGATAGATAGATAGACAGATAGATAGAACGATAGAACGATAGATAGAACCACAGAACAATAGATAGATAGGTAGATAGAATGGTAGAACGACAGATAGATAGATAGATAGATAGATAGACAGATAGATAGATAGATAGATAGATAGATAGATAGACAGATAGATAGAACGATAGATAGATAAATGATAGATAGAACGATAGAACGATATAGATAGACAGATAGAACGATAGATAGATAGAACGATATATAGATAGATAGATAGAACGATAGATAGAATGATAGATGATAGAATGATAGAACGATAGACAGATAGAACGATAGATGATAGATAGATAGATAGATAGATAGAAAGAACGACAGATAGTTAGAAAGAGAGAAAGAAAGATAGATAGATAGATAGATAGATAGATAGATAGATAGATAGATCATTTAAGTGAAAAATTATTTTGAAAAATGTCTGACTTTCCAAAAGAAGTCATACTCTCCAGCATCATTTGAGACATTCCAAAGAGCATCTTGAGCTTCAAAGCAAAGAAAATCATCTGTCCATCGCTACAGATAGTCACATGATCAATAACACTTATTTACTTACATTTATATCTAAAACTAATAGTCAAACTCAAACAGTTTCTCTAATTTTGTCATAACTTTCCTTTGTTTAAAATCTTGAAATCCTAAAGCTGTTTATTTCCGATTTCCAACATGGTCTCAGACTTTTGGATCCTGCTGTATAATGCGACTTCTTAAGGGAGCCGGAGAAATGGAGAAAATGCGGGGAACACAGGAAGGGTTTTGACTTAACAGAGTACGGCAAGGTTACAGGAGTGATGGAGAAGTGTATTTGAGAGCTAAAGTGTGTGTGAGCGAGACAGAGAGCAGCTCTGAGACTAATTAAACGAGCAGAAGGCAGAGAGTGTTCTGAAGAGAAGCCATCGCTGGGCCGGGACTGAGGTAATGATGGAAAAAAGGATTTAGTCTATCCACCATCGCTCCATCCTCTCCTCCCTCTCCCTCGTTATTGAGCAGGTGTCCGTGTCCCAGCGCAGTGTGTGTATGTGCGCGCGCGTCCCGACGGAGGCTTTCACAGCTCTCGGCTCTTGTGACTGTAGCTCCTTCACCGGGGCTCAAACTCCCATTTACTGACAGATACCGTATGTACAACATAAACCGCAACCAAGCGGCGGTTCACACATTAAATCATCTCAAGCAGTGCTGGGGAAGCTACTTTCAGGGTGATTTCACACCAGAGCTTTAGGACTTGAGGTCAAATCGTTTGGTTTGATCTGAAAGCAGTTGAAGTTTGCTTAAAAACTTTTGAAGTTTGGCATGGTTGTTTACAGTTGGTTGTGTAGAAATGCACTGCTATGTGTGACTGTTTGCTTAATTGCATGTCCCAGGTCATGTTTATTATAGCAAAAATAGCCATTTTACTATAATAAGGCATTTCTGAAAGCTGCATGTCAAATAAATTGCCCTCTTGCATCAATACATCGGCAGAAGGCAAATGCTAGTGCGCGTAAAGTTCTGGTGGTAAATCCAAAGCTGCAAAACATGAATAAAACAGTGATGCTGACATCTTATCGTCCTGAGGGGTTAGCTAGTTACAGTGGTAAAAAGCCTGTACTAGTATTCGGCGATACACCCAATAGTACAATGGGGACAGGGAGGTGATATCAAGCTGGGGAACGAACTGAACCAAATGGGGGAAAAGCCTGAAACTAGTTTGCCAGGCCACAAGCTACTCATAATTTAAGTAGTTAAACCTATGCAATCAGATATTTAAAATCTGGGACCATAAACTTAAAACTGGTCATTAAAAAAGTAAAAGTATTTAAATAAATATTATCTCAGAAGTTTTTTTTTAAAAAAAGGATGCATTAAATGTAACAAAAGTCACAGTAAAGACATTTATAATGTTACAAAAGATTTCTGTTTCAAATAAATAAATTTATTTATTATATTTATTTATCTATTTATTTATACATTTCTTGAGCAGTAATAGTAAAGTATAAAGTACATTTCTGAAGGATCATGTGACGCTGAAGACTAGAGTAATGATGCTGAAAATTCAGCTTTGCATCACAAAAATAAATTGCATTTTAAAATATATTCAAATAGAAAACAGTTACTTTGAATTGGAATAATATTTCATAATTTTACTGATTTTACTGTATTTTTGATCCACTAAATGCAGCCTTGGTAAGCAGAAGAGACTTCTTTTAAAAATCTTACCGACCACAAACTTTTGAACGGTGCTACAAAAAAGTAAAATGAGACACTGGCACTGAAATGAACCGTTTCACCAAAACAAACTGAAATGACTAAGATTTCCCAACACTAATGTGAATCTATTTATTATATTGTTTATTTATTAATACATTTCTTGTGCAGCAAATCAGCATGTTAGAATGATTTCTTAAGAATCATGTGACACTAAAGACTGAAGTAATGATGCGGAAAATCCAGCATTGCATCCCAGAAATAAATTATATTTTTAAAATATATTCAAATAGAAAACAGTTATTTTGGATTGGAATAATATTTCATAATATTACTGATTTTACTGTATTTTTAAATAAATGCACCCTTGGTGCACATAAAAGCCTTTTTCAAAAAATATTACTGACCCTAAACTTTTGAACAGTGCTACAAAAAAGTAAAATGAGACACTGTTTCACCAAAACAAACTGAAATGAATAAGATTTCCCAACATTTCTTGAGAGTAAAAGGAACATTTGACAAGAGCATGTTTTATATAATGCGACTATATTTATTTATTATATTTATTTATTAATACATTTCGTGAGCAGCAAATCAGCATATTAGAATGATTTCTGAAGGATCATGTGACACTGAAGACTGGAGTAATGATGCTGAAAATTCAGCTTTGATCACAGAAATAAATTATATTTTAAAATATATTCAAATAGAAAACAGTTATTTTGAATTGGAATAATATTTCATAATATTACTGATTTTACTGTATTTTTAATCCAATAAATGCAGCCTTGGTGCGCAAAAGAGACTTCTTTTAAAATCTTACCGACCACAAACATTTGAACAGTGCAAACTGGCGCCAGAATGAACTGCTTCAAACTGAAATGAAAATTCAAGATATAAACAACAATGAAAACTGAGAGTTTTGTCATGTTATATCAATACTAAAAATAGTTGGTTTCTGAAAAGAAAACAGCTGAGCTACTGTCACACTGCTAAACAAATGTGGTTAAAACAGTAGCATGGTTATTTTAGCTGGCTACTCCCAACACTGACCTCAACATATTCCGCAACAAACAACATCCCGTTCTTTCCTACTGGCCTTGTACTTCCGTGACTGAAAAGATTCAATTTTATACTCATATAACAGTGTCTCTGTCCTCCTGACAGGTGTCATAGTGCTAAAATCATTTTATATTCTCCACAGACAGAGGAAGACTAGACTGGCACAGGCATCTCGTTCAGGCCAGATGAGGGTTGAAACAAATTGAGTGTTTTTAGTATTGCCATCTTTCAATTGTGATTGCAGTCACAGAGCAAATAAACCCTGCTGTCTGTCTGTTTCCTCCTGTTAATCACTCTCAGCAGAGCTCCTCATGACGGCTGCTCTTCCATCTACTTCTGCTTTTCATAAAATCTTATTAACAGCAAACCTGCTGTCATTCGTCCATTCTCCTGGTGCCGACAGGCTGCCCTTCTCACAAATACCAAAAGGTGCTGTGTGTATAATAGCCCGAAGGGCCACAAAACCTAGGGCTCATTCATAAACACCTTCTTCTCTGTGGATGCTGCCTGATAATGTTTAGATGGAAAACTTCATTCGATTAGTAAAATCTTTTACAAATAAGGGTTACCATCTATACAACACTTATGCCATGTTAGATCACAAACATAGTATTTTCAAGTCAACAACAACCCATTTTATTTTTAAAAAGCCACGTGATTGACGTGTAAAGTGTCGATCAACTCTCTAAAAATCACATTTTTATGTGTGGATACATTTAAAAATCAGCTATACATTACTGTTCGAAAGGTTAAGGTCGGTAAGATTTTTAATGTTTTTGAAAAACATCTCTTCTGCTTACCAACACTGCATTTATTTAATTAAAAATACAGTAAAATTCAACAAAAGCATGTTTTATATAATGTGAATCTATTTATTTATTATATTTATTTATTTATACATTTCTTGAGCAAATCAGCATATTAGAATGATTTCTGAAGAATCATGTTATACTGAAGACAGGAGTAACGATGCTAAAAATCCAGCATTGCATCACAGAAATAAATTATATTTTAAAATATATTCAAACAGAAATAGTTACTTTGAATTATAATAACATTTCATAATTTTAGTGATTTTACTTTATTTTTAATCCAATAAATGCAGCCTTGGTGAGCAGAATAGGCTTACTGACCACAAACGGTGCTACAAAAAAGTAAAATGGCACCAAAATGAACCGTTTCAAACTGAAATAAAGATTTCCCAACACTTCATGAGAGTAAATGAAGCATTCAAGACAAAAAAAAAGTATATATACTATATGAATAGTATTTTTGAAGTCAACAACAGCCCATTTTATTTTAAAAGCCACATGTTTGACATGTAAAGTGTCGATCAGCTCTCTAAAAATCACATTTTTATGTGTGGATACATTTAAAAATCAGATATACATTACTGTTCAAAAGTTTGAGGTCGGTAAGATTGTAAATGTGTTTGAAAAACATTTCTTCTGCTTACCAAGGCTGCACTTATTTAATTAAAAATACAGTAAAATCTGTAATATTGTGAAATATTATTAAAATTCAAAATAACTGTTTTCTACTTGAAAATATTTTAAAATGTAATTTATTCCTGTGATGCAAAGCTGAATTTTCAGCATCAATACTCCAGTCTTTAGTGTCACATGATCCATCAGAAATAATTCTAAATCTGCTGATTTTTTTTTTTTTAGAAAAAAAAAAAGTTGAAGAAAGTTGAAAAGAATAACATTTATTTGAAACAGAACTCTTTTGTAACATTATAAATGTCTTAACCATCATCTTTGATCAATTTAATACATCCTTGCTAAATATAGTATGAATTTCTTTGAATATATCACTTCCTTTAGTGCGGGGCAAAACAAATACGGGTTACCACAGTAACCCATTTATTTAAAAAAAAAAAAAAAAAAAAAAAAAAAAAAAAAAAACAACAGGAATTTTTAATCGATTTGGCTTTTTAAAAAATAGAAACATGCCTTAACATTGTTATGTGTTTTTCCCAATGAATAAAATAAGCTCTGATAAGACAGTGGTATCAAGGAATTCAGTGACAACATGATAAGAGAAGCCTGTGGAAAGCAACATCTAAACATGCGTACGTCTGGAGCACATCTTGTTTTGCAGATTATATTACAGGTAAAATAATAAATAAGAAAATTCAGTCTCTTATCACCTTGTCAGTGAACCGCTTGCATTCACAGTCTTCTTTTAGCATATTTTATTCAACCGACTGCTGAAAAAAAACCCTGTTGTTGCTTTTTTAGCCTTATTTGAGCTATAAAAAAACAGACATAACTTTTTGTTTGTCTTTTTAAAAATAGGTAAATCTATCAGTATGTTTTGTTCATTTCACCAACTTTCCCTAAAGAGAGAAAGTTGGTGAAATGAAGAAAACTTATTATGAAAGCAAAATGCATCAAGAAAAACAAACCAAACTGTACCTTGCAGCTCAAATACGCAACGCTTTCTGCTTGGCTTGTTTTGTCACATTTTGGTTTCCAGTACAGAAGATGATGAGGAATCCTTACTGAAAGAGAAAATTAGCACACGTGACTTCAATTTTCTATAATAAACAACTAAATAAAGTAAATTTATATAAAATTAACAGGTTACAAACCTCTACAAACCTCTACATCTTCCTCAGACAAACTCACTGAAAATTATGTAAAATCAAGTTGTTTTGTAGTTTTTATAAATATTTAAAGTTGCCTTTTATTTTTATAGCTTAACTTTCAATTTTATTTACATTTTTAGCTTTTTTTTTTTTTTTTTGGTAGTTTGATCTAGACCAGTATATGGAAACTATCCAAAGTTCTGTTAATCTTAGAGCAATAAAAAAATCTCTATATCTCTATATTCATCATTTACTCTGAAAGTGAAAAAAAAAAACACATTTACTAATGTTAAACCATGATTTTGTTACACTAACCATAGCTTAAAAACATGGTTACTACACTTTTACTACAGTAAAACCACGGTTAATTTTGTTAAGGGATTTATATTTGTGTATTCTTTCTGTTTTTTCTTGTTTTATTTTTATAACTGTACTGCCTTTAATGTTTTGTACTGTTTTATATAAAAAGAAAGCAGAAAAAAGGTTAGAGATACATGCTAAATCCCAATCTGAATCAGAAGATTCGCAAACATGCTCTGAAGAATCAAATGATTTGCGATATGTGATTTGAAGTCCCGATCTGAATCAAATGATTTGCGAACCCGCACCGAAGACCCGATCTGAAATGATTCGCAAACCAGCATGTCTCAATCTGAATCAAATGATAAGCGATTCGAAGGTCTGATCTGAATCAAATGATTCACAAAAAACAGCACCGAAGTTCCAGTCTAAATGAAATGATTTGCGAACCGCACCGAAGTAACGATCTGAATCAAATGATTCGCAATCCACGCTCTGAAGCCTCAAACTCAATCAAAAGATCTGCAAACCTGCTCCGAAATTCCAATCTAAATCAAATGATTCGCGAACCATCACTTCAGATCGTGGATTCGAACAAGCTCTGAATGTCTGAATCAAATGATTCATGACACGTGAAGTTCCGATCTAAATCAAATGATTGGCGATATGCGATTTAAAGTCCCGATCTGAATCATCAAATGATTCGCGATCCGGTTTGCAGTGCTTCGAAACATTTAATCAAGTTGTGATGCAGTGGTTCAACTAATTCAGAGTTTCTAAAAGCGATATTGAAATTAGAAAATTAATGTCTCTGTTGATCTGTTTTTTTTTTTTTTTTTTTTGTTAGTGAATCGCTTGAATCAATCGGAGCGGTTCCAGCGTAAATGACTCACTGGTCAGTGGTACTAGTGGCCCAGCTCGCTAGTTTTATGACATTAACAGAAATAAGCCGAAAAAATATGATTATAAATAAAATATCCATATTTCCATTTAAAAAATAACATATTTAAAGCAACATATTTTAATCATTTATATTTTAATTTATTTCAGTTAACATTCTTTGGTTTAACCAAGCATGCATTAACCATGAAAAGTTATTTTAGCACTTAAACTCTTGCCATTTTTGTGTCTGGTATATATCAGATGGTCTGTTGGGGTCAAAGGTCATAGCTGCACACTCTACTCAGGCCTACTCTATAGGAGACTTACCTCCCTCATACTTCAACGCTTTATTTATTCAAATCTGAACCATACCTCTAAAAACTGGCAGTCAAAAATTGCATATAAAAATACTTTTTGCACATAAAAAAGAGCTCCAAAGTCTGTCGATGGCCTGACTGTCTGCCAACAGCCCAGCGCAGTATTGCAGCTTTGAGTATCTCCTGAGCTGGTGGTTCTCTCTCACCAAACACGCCGGCCCTCTCAATGTTCCCTTCATCTTGTCAGCTCAGAGAGGCTGCCGGTGTTTTGATGCTGCTAGCAGTATGACGCCACAGCCAGTAAAATGCCAGAGGGAAAAATGCCCTTAAGGTGTAGTATCCGCACTCCTCCCTCCGTTCACTAGCTTAACGTCTATAAACAGACACTAAACGCTGGGTCTCCCTGTCTGACAGCCATTTTGAACCAGACCTCACACGGACCTGCGCTCTGTCAGTTCTGCTGACACGCTTCACTGTGCTCAGCAAAAATGCTCTTTTGAAGTAATTGCCTCATTTTTGTGTGAAACTTCACATTCAGAAGGGATGCTTAGAAATGTCTTGTTTGAAAACACGCCGTGCATTATGTAACACATTTATCGATCACAACTAGGGCTGTCAAAGTAGCAAAGTAGCAATGCATTAACACGTACGATTGATTAAATATTGACTTTGTTAATGCATGTAATCGATTTCACACTATAACTTGAATTCTGTTGTATGTGATGTCTAATTGTCAGAGGTGACTGCAACTGAACATTACATACACACAAACGTTATAGAGAAAAACTCTTTTTTTTATAGGTTGCTTATTTCTAAATCGAGATGGAATTTTTTCTCTTTCATCATGCATTTTAATGAGAAAGATAAATAGTAATATAAAGTATATACAAAAACAATTTGTCCAAGTAAGACATCGTATGCACTATAAATTTACTCAGATTGCTAAAGTTAATAATACCACTAATACCACATTTTCTTGGAATGCAATATCATTAATGAATTTAAAAAATGACAAAAAGAAGAAATGAAACATATTTTAATCAATGAATCAAGTCTAAATTAAAACCTATTACTTTTAATCGCAATTGTTTTTATGTATCCATCAGCCTCAGGTTACAAATCAAGCCTCACGTAGATGCCATGTTTAATTTAATGTGAATGAAAATGGATTTACAGTCTGTTCAGTGGCCTGTATTGTTGTCTTGGTGTCAATCATTCAGCTGATACATCATTTGGTAATCAATCCGAAGGAATCCAAACTGATTTCAGATTCTGAATGTTGTTTATATGAACCCTACACTTTGCAATCCATTTCAAATATTCATTTACATGTGCATTACATCTATTCTGAGCAAAACTTTAGCACATGTGCAGCACCCTGGTGTCACGTTAAATACTGAAGAAGCCACCGTAATAATGTCACCAGATGACATATCTATAAAGAAAGTTGACATATAGGTCAGAAGAGCTTTTTAAGCAAATATTTAGTCTTCTGAACTGACCATCTTATATTATGTAAGAAGTAAATGAACACACATGCGTTTAAGATGTAAATTACATCAAACATATGCATTATTGTGCATGTGCACAAGGTATTTTTGAATCTGATTGAAAAAAATAGTCAGATTCAAGCATTTACATGCTTGATTTTTTCTTATTGATTGGATTATTTCAGGTCTACACTGCCTCTTTCAATCTGATTGAAATGCAACATGGATCAAACTCAGTTGGATTGATTGCTTTGTTTACATAAAGGCTTTTCAATCCGATTGAGTCATTAATCCGATTACTAATTAATCTGATTAACAGATTATTCGGTTGCACGTAAACATAGCTATTGAAAACATCTCTGAAAGCCAAAAATTAGACGTTACACGCAACCTTACAACCTATTACAACAAAAAAAAAAACAGGTGCAAAAGCTGTCACCAGGGCGGCATCTTTTTCAAAGGTACACTTTTGTACCTTTTTCACCCCTGCAGGGTGCATATTAGTATCTTAAAGGTACACAGTATTACCTGAAGTGTACTTGGTAGTACCTAAAGTGGCCTGGTGATAAATTGTATACCTTTTTTTTTTTTTTCTAAGTGCACAGATCTTTTATTTTCATTTTAACCATATGTGACCCTGGACCACAAAACCAGTCATAAGTAGCACGGGTGTACATTGTATGGGTTAAAATTATAGATTTTTCTTTTATGCCAAAAATCATTAGGATATTAAGTAAAGATCATGTTCCATGAAGATATTTTGTACATTTCTTACTGTAAATGTATCAAAACATAATTTCTGATTAGTAATATAAATTGCTAAGAACTTAATTTGGATCATTTTCATTTTTCAAATAGTTGTACCTCAGCCAAATATTGTGTTATCCTAACAAACCATACATTAATTGAAAGCTTATTTATACTTTCAGATGAAGTATACATTTTCAAAAAAAATCGACCCTTATGACTGGTTTTGTGGTCCAGGGTCACATATCAGGACAGGAGTCGTCTGCTACAAATGTGGCTGAAATTATCTCTGGCACAGCAAAGCCAGAGACACATTATGACTTATCGTATCACACTGAACTCCGCAGGACATCTGCGGTTCAGTGAAAGTTTACGCTCACACCAGGATTCGATCTCGACATGAATTTGGACTGAAATAGTGCATCTGATCTATTGAAGAATGAGAATCATTATTTAACACTTCCAACTGTTGAGAGACGTCTCCATCGGTCAAGACTCAGCGTGAGATCACAGAGCATACCATACGTTCACGCGATTGTTATACGGCCCTCGGCATCCTAAACGACGCCTACAAACAGATCCGGGGAAATGCTTAAGAGAGAGAGGGGAAGGTACAAAAGAAGACTCAGACTCGCCACAAAAGGTTTCGACGAGAGCAAGACAGACAGGACGGGAAGCACACGAAGCTGACGACGATCTCGGGCCGGCGCGTGCACGGGAACGGGTGCGCGTTTGAGGCCGAGCCGAGCACGGTGGCATTAATGTAGAGTGGGACTCAGGTAGCAGCCTGCTGTCAATCATTCATCCATCCACCTGACTAATTGGCTTCTTACCCTCTCTCCACCCGGCTCCTGTGCTAACCGCTCGCCTCTGGCAAAAATGCAGATGAGTGCTGGAGAAGGCGTCTGGCGGAGGGAGGGAGAGGAGAGGAGGAAAACTGCAGCTTTAGTTAATTATCTCTCTGAGTCAGTCTGTCCGACAGCAGCCCACACAGCGCACTTATGCTAAACAGCAAAGCATCCTGGGAATTGGAGTGACAGCTCATTTTCCTCCTGCAATTTTATATGAAAGGTGCACCAGAGACCTGCACCCCTCCTTCTATCCATCCATCCATCTCTCTCTCTCTCTCCCTCTTCTCCTCCTCCATCCGTTCTTGTCTTTCTCCCCTCGCACTCTTTCTGGGTGGCGAGGAGGACTCATGGGATGTTGGTGTGGTAGCTGTCAGTGACACTGTGTATGCCTTCTCTCTCCCGCTCGCTCTTTCTCTCTCTCTGCGCTGACAGCGGCTTGTTGACAAACGCCAGCAGTCATCTCGGCACCCTGGGAAATCTCTGCTACCATTTTGTCAGCAGAATGACAGAAGCTGTTAATGTCTCAAATTCTCCCCGTGACAGAGAGCCATCTTGTTGACAGTGTTTGACATTCGGCGCTCAATTCATGTCGTCCATTTTAATTTATTATATTTTTTTCACACCAGATCCAACCCCCCCTTTTTCACTTTCCCTTCTTTCTCTCTCACACACACACACGGATCCCATGGCTCCTTGCCGGAAAAATTAACAGTTACTCGATTTGTCTGAATGTAGCTGTGGAGCTGCTAATGATTTTTGTCCGGTAATGAGAATTGTGTCAGCGCCCTGTTAAAAATGAAATAAATCCTTCGCTCCGTATGAATCCACCGGCATATCTCCTGCCAGCCGCGATCGATGCAATTTACAAATTAGAGTCGGGGAAAAAATCGTTTATTCCCTCTCTGGGGTGTTTAAGGCAAACAAGCCGAAGACAGGAAGTTCCAAAGTAAGAGCAAAACGAAACAATGCGCAAAACACTGCGGTATGTCAAATATATGAACCGTACAGGACTACTTGTGGATAAAATGCACAACGAATCGCACGTCGACTGCAAATAAATGTGCATGAGGCGCAGCACATATAACAGACTTTGAAAATTGGTATAAACAATATTAATATCATAACAGTGCTGTAAATGCTGTCAGAAATGGCAAAACTAGATTTTTAACGACTAGGAAGTTCATCAGCATTCTGCATGCTTCTAAAAGGGAAATCTGAACAGTCAGACTGAATCGGTGGAAATCTGTTGCACTTTTTGTGTAGATTTGAACAGATCTAAACCTAAACTTTGCTTCTAATCAAATTAGCCAAAAAATGTAATAAACAAGGGGCAGAGATTATACAGTCAAACCAAAATGCATTCAGACACCTTCAACATGTCTCACATTATCACAGTTTATTCACTGTAGTTTAGAAAATGCTAATAAAATATGACAAGAACTCAGAGTTAAACTGTCTTAGAACTAATTCATCTGGATAATGTCAGATAACTTAAGAGAAAATAGAAAGCTATACATAAAAAGCTATGTACCTTAACTGTTAGTATGGCAATATTTACACAACTATCAATACTTTGTTGGCCAATTTCCAAGCAATGCTTAATTTTGTTCAGTCTGTGGTGTAAAAGGTCGCATTAGCAATTAAAGAAAAAACACTTAAGCAAAACATGGTCAGGTCAAAGTGTCTGAATAATTTCTGATCCCAAATTTTACTGCTAGTCCACTATATGAAGTATTTTTGGGAATAATATGTCACAGTTTACTAAATGAACTTTTTTTTAGTAAAAAAAATCAAAAATGATATCTGGTGTCTGCATAATATTTGGTTTAACTGTATATTTTACAGCCTAATTCTAATAATTATGTAGACAAGGAACTGATCTGTGTAAAAATATAAATTAACTAAGCAAGTGAGTTGAGTGTGAAAGTGCTGATCTTGGATTCCTATCCCTCATGTAAGTGTAATAAAAACCTGACTCGGATAACAAACTGATCTGAGTTCACACTAACCAATCTCGCTGAACAAAACACCCGTCCATTTAAGACTCCAATCCCTGAAAAGAAAGTCAAAACAAGTTGGTGATGTTAAAATTAAGCATACAGTTTTCAAACAATTTAGTAACCACAAAAGTTAGAATTAAGTCTATTGTGTGCTAAATAAATGCTTGCGAAAAGGTGGTTATCGTAACAACAGTAGTTCTTATGATTTACAAATACATTTCACAATAGCAAGAAACTTGAACTATTTAAATACTTCTTTATGGTTGACAGTTAGATAATTGTACTAACCACCATAAGGCTTACTAGGTTAAAAAACACTGAAAAATGACTTTAAAGGGTCAAAGGTCAGTGCATAATTCACACACTGTGTCATATACTTCTACCTGTTTTTAGCTGTACAAAACAGCTTATTTTGCTGCTTGATATTGCAAACTGATGTGTCTTACCATATTTATTTTAATGTATTATCTTAATTATGATCACAATGGTTTGTAGTGCAACGTTTACTGCACTTTGTAATTCTTCTACAGTGGCTTATGAACAGGAAGTCAAACACATTACCAGAAAACATCTTACTACCCATTGAAAAACAAGGTGTGTTATGTATCTTGGTATTTGTTTACATAGGCTATTCCAAGTTACCTGACAGAATACCATAGTACTTTTTGTTGAAACCCATTCCAAGACAAATGCAAACAAAATATTGAGAAAGTGAGTCATGAAACTACAAAATCAACATCTGAGCTGAACAATTTTCTTTCTTTATATCCTCCGCCAGTTTACTAACGGGAAATTCCCACAAAACGAGGTTTAGAATACAGATTTATCCTATATAAACAATTACCTTCGGTTCCCAAGAGCCCGAGCGGGAGGCTTTTAAAATGTTATGCTATTCTCTTCACAGCTTGTGTTTGTTATTGTGGCCTCGCAGCGGCAGCCGGTAACCGGGCGCGTTAAACTCGTGGAGGCGCGCGGGGGCCGCACGCGCTCCCCTTTCAAGCGCGCGAAAGAGGTTCTGCAGGTGCGAGCGCGAGCAGAAGGACGAGATTAAAGTGTCTCCCTCCACCTGTCTCTCTCTCTCTCCCTCTCTTTCACCTCCATCTCTCCGTTTGACGGGGTGAGGAGTGTGAGGCAGATTTGTACCGACAGCACCGCGCGCATTCTCCAGTCAAACGGCATAAAAGGCGCGCGGCTGATCAAAGCGCGCGCTGCGGCGCCCGTCTCGCGGGTTCACGACGTTTGAAGGTTAAAACAAAAAAACCGACACGCAACCGCTATTTACATTTTACTCCGTTTTGCATCTGGATAAAAACACTTTTTTTCTCTCTCCACCTCACTCCTGTTCAAAATCTCTGAAGCGCTCCAAAAAACTTTTTCTGCACAAATAACAACATTAATACGCAAATATAGAAGTAGGCTAGAGGCGTGACGCTCGTTTGGAAAAATATTGGAATTAATTCGTTTAAAAATAATTTAATGAAGCCGACGTTTTGCGGAATGTGAAATGATGGCAAACGAGCAATTTGAGGGAAAACAACTTGCGTCGTGAAGGGGGGCGGGATGAAACGGAACCGTTGGTGAGGAAGGGGGAGGGTGGGGGGCGCGTTCAGATGGGATCGGGAAGCCGTTGCGCTTCAGTCCAACGGCGATATTTGTAGTTCATCTTCTGAGGAGTTGAAACGCTCCTATTTACACACCAAGGGATTCGCGGCGGAGCAGGATGATCCTCTGGGTGCTTATGAATACAATTACACACTCGGTAAACAGCGCCCCGCTTATGAATGTGCGCAAAACTTGCGCTGTACGTGACGTAACGCTGCGCCAATATGAGGCAATCCGTCGTTAGATCGCCTTTATTCTCCTTATGACTGAGGGCAATGTTATTATCTCTAGAATATAAGAAGTTTCATTGCAATAACAGTCATAATGAAATACTATATATTGTTTTACTTCATATAAAAACAAAGTGCTGCAAAAATAGAGCTAAAAATACGAACTACAAAGCTGTTTGGCATCATATCCACCTTTTTCTTTAACGCCGAAGTAAGCTTATGGGCAAGACTTCCGGTTTACTAGCCGAAATAGGCGAGGAACGAGAAGAACAACAACGTGCAGTAAACAGTAAAATGTTTGTGCTACAAACCAGTGTGCTCAAAATTAAGAAAATCCATAATAATAATTAGTTAAGACACCAATTTGCAATATCAAGCTGCAAAACCAGCTGTTTTGTACAGCTAAACATAACTGGACGCAGATTAGACCAGAAGCCAGACCCATAAAATGTACAAATTTCCCGCTCTTACAGGTAGAAAAAGGTGGATAAAGTCCTTATAATATACATAGTATATGTATATAGTTTATATAATTATTAGGTACATTACAAGTAACATTTTAAATAAAATGATCACTTCTTCAAAATAGGAAAAGCTCCCATTTTGTGAAGAAACAAAAGAAAGAAAAAAAATAATGTATGCCGAAAGTAAGCATAACTGGCATTTCAAATAATTATATTATATTATAAATATATCCTGCTTATGACTGAGGGCTATGTTATTATCTCTAGAATATAATAAGTTGCATTGCAATAACAGTCATAATGAAATACTATATATTGTTTTACTTCATATAAAAACAAAGTGCTGCAAAAACAGAGCTAAAAATACGAACTACAAAGCTGTTTAGCATCATATCCACCTTGTTCTTTAACGCCGAAGTAAGCTTATGGGCAAGACTTCCGGTTTACTAGCCGAAATAGGCGAGTAACGAGAAGAACAACAACATGCAGTAAACAGTAAAACTGTTTGTGCTACAAACCAGTGTGCTCAAAATGAAGAAAATCCATTACAATAATATGGTAAGACACCAATTTGCAATATCAAGCTGCAAAACCAGCTGTTTTGTACAGCTAAAAATAACTGGACGCAGATTAGACCAGAAGCCAGACCCATAAAATGTACAAATTTCCTGCTCTTACAGGAAGAAAAAGGTGCATAAAGTCCTTATAATATACATATGTATATAGTTTATATAATTATTAGGTACATTACAAGTGTATAACATTTTAAATAAAATGATCACTTCTTCAAAATAGAAAAAGCTCCCATTTTGTGAAGAAACAAAAGAAAAACAAATTATAATAATGTAAGCATAACTGGCAATTTCAAATAATTATATTATATTATAAATATATCCTGCTTATGACTGAAGGCTGTGTTATTATCTCTAGAATATAATAAGTTGCATTGCAATAACAGTCATAATGAAATACTATATATTGTTTTACTTCATATAAAAACAAAGTGCTGCAAAAATAGAGCTAAAAATACGAACTACAAAGCTGTTTAGCATCATATCCACCTTTTTCTTTAACGCTGAAGTAAGCTTAAGGCCAAGACTTCCGGTTTACTAGCCGAAATAGGGAATGAGAAGAATAACAACATGCAGTAAACAGTAAAACTGTTTGTGCTACAAACCAGTGTGCTTAAAATTAAGAAAATCCATAATAATAATTAGTTAAGACACCAATTTGCAATATCAAGCTGCAAAACCAGCTGTTTTGTACAGCTAAAAATAACTGGACGCAGATTAGACCAGAAGCCAGACCCATAAAATGTACAAATTTCCCGCTCTTACAGGAAGAAAAAGGTGGATAAAGTCCTTATAATACACATAGTATATGTATATAGTTTATATAATTATTAGGTACATTACAAGTGTATAACATTTTTAATAAAATGATCACTTCTTCAAAATAGGAAAAGCTCCCATTTTGTGAAGAAACAAAAGAAAGAAAAAAAATAATGTATGCCAAAAGTAAGCGTAACTGGCAATTTCAAATAATTATATTATATTATAAATATATCCTGCTTATGACTGAGGGCTATGTTATTATCTCTAGAATATAATAAGTTTCATTGCAATAACAGTCATAATGAAATACTATATATTGTTTTACTTCATATAAAAACAAAGTGCTGCAAAAACAGAGCTAAAAATACGAACTACAAAGCTGTTTAGCATCATATCCACCTTGTTCTTTAACGCCGAAGTAAGCTTATGGGCAAGACTTCCGGTTTACTAGCCGAAATAGGCGAGTAACGAGAAGAACAACAACATGCAGTAAACAGTAAAACTGTTTGTGCTACAAACCAGTGTGCTCAAAATGAAGAAAATCCATTACAATAATATGGTAAGACACCAATTTGCAATATCAAGCTGCAAAACCAGCTGTTTTGTACAGCTAAAAATAACTGGACGCAGATTAGACCAGAAGCCAGACCCATAAAATGTACAAATTTCCCGCTCTTACAGGTAGAAAAAGGTGGATAAAGTTCTTATAATATACATAGTATATGTATATAGTTTATATAATTATTAGGTACATTACAAGTGTATAACATTTTAAATAAAATGATCACTTCTTCAAAATAGGAAAAGCTCCCATTTTGTGAAGAAACAAAAGAAAGAAAAAAAATAATGTATGCCAAAAGTAAGCATAACTGGCAATTTCAAATAATTATATTATATTATAAATATATCCTGCTTATGACTGACGGCAATGTTATTATCTCTAGAATATTACGTTTCATTAAAATAACATTACTAATAGAAAAATAGTTTTTTTTTTTAGAAACAAAGAACCTCAAAAATAGAACTAAAATACAAACTACAGAGCTTTTTAGCATCATATAAAGTTCATATAATATGTATATAGATAGCTACATTACAAGGGTATAATTTACAAAACTAATTGTATTAAAAAAGACTTTGGGAAAGTTGTGTCCCAAAGTTTGTGTCCTCTCTCTCTCTCTATAAAGAGTTTATTTGTAAAACAGATAAGTCAGTTTTTTATTTTCAAAAATGTTTTTATTGTTCTCATGTTTTTATTGTGATTTATTGTGTTAGCTTTAGTTACGTTTACTTCATATCAAAATAACCCAACTGCAGTTGATTGAGATTGATAAATAATTAAATATATACACATATACATATACACACACACATAAATCATTTTATGTATATATGTATTTATGTTCGACAAATTTGTGGAATTACACCATAATTGTTATCAAGAAACTAAGAAAAACCAATGTATGACAATGTATTTCATACATCTTATGAAAAACATAAGCATAACTGGCGATTTCAAATAATGTTTATTTGTACAAACTGCTAGAAAACGGAGAAAGCAATCACTGAGTTCTCCAGAGGTTCACCTGCTTGAATCTGAGGCACACATGTATTTAAGTGCATAACCTTTGTCTTTAATACACAATCAGTCCTGCTTACACTCCAATCCTCAAGAGCTAAACGGCATAAACTGTCAATGGATCAGCTAATATTGCCATATGAAAGAAAAGAGATCCCAGTTGCTAAATCTGCTAGATGAAACAAAGCATTATCTGGAGATTAGAATGTTTAGAATTAGGACAAAATAATATAGAATTACAGATTTCAAAATCAAATATGAATTTTACCCTTCTATAATGGTAGAATCTAACTGGCCTGTTTTAAGTGCTATATTTAGCAGACACAACTTGTAAAGCATCTTCTGATCGTATCCGTAACACCTTCTCATATAAACCTACGTTAACATTTACATCCACATCTCAAGCATCGTTTCAAATCAAGAACCTCCAGATAATGAACAGATCATGAACATTTCAAGGCATTACGGCACGTTAGTATTTACAGAATCTATATGTGTGAGTGCAGTGTTACAGCCTGTGAAGGTTACTGAGGATAAGCTTCGATCACCATAGCATGACCCTGCAACACACATATAAGAGAGTGTTATAAGGATATTGAGGATATGTGTGCAAATGCTTTGTTGGTTTTATAGTGTCACGCACCTGTCCTCCAGCGGCACACGCTGCCACCAAGCCGTACTGACCACCTTCCTTCTGCAGTCTGTGAGCAACGGTGGTCACCAGTCTACAGCCGGTGGCTGCAAACGGATGTCCAAGAGACAGAGAACCTCCCCATGTGTTAAACTTCTCCATCGGAGGAGCACCAACCTGAAAAAACAGAGAAATAATATACTTGAGCTTTCATTATCAAGCAACATTTTAAACCAGTTTTTGCCAACCAATTATTTCACAGCTTTACATCTTGGGAAAAAAAATTCTGCTCATTTCCAAAAATGGCATAATATTGCCTAATTTTTTAAAGTTCAATTTCAAAAATATCAATAAAAACTTTCCATCATCTACAATTTTTTTTTTTCACAAAATAAGAAAGATTTTTCAAATGATACGTATCACTTAACAAAATAACAAAAGCAGTCAAATCCCCAAAGTTTTTAAAATGATTAAAATCACATTCAAAATTCAAATGAACACTTGTCAATAAAAAAAGCACTTTCAAATTAAATATTTAAATTTAAATCAAATTCAAAATTCAAATGAACACTTGTCAATTTAAAAAACACACTTTCAAATTAAATTTTAAATTTAAATCACATTCAAAATTCAAATGAACACTTGTCAAAAAAACCTCACACTTTCAAATTAAATATTTAAATAAAAAATCCAATTTAAAATTCAAATGAACACTTGTCAAGACAAAAAATACTTTCAAATTAAATATTAAATTTAAATCAAATTTAAAATTAAAGTGAACACTTGTCATTTTAAAAGTATTCAAAATGTATCATTTAACTTATAATCTGCAAAGAAGTGGAAAATATGTTCAAATACTACATTTAATGCCATGTTTGCATTTTCTTCTGTCACTGGCCATAATTATATAGTTAACAGCCAGAATTAGGCATAAAATAATGTCTTCAGAATCATTCATACACATGAAAATGGGCTGAGAATTAAACAGTTTTACCCTAACAGGAATCGTGTTTGTGGCAGTTTTTCTGCTAATTAAGGGTTAATACAAGACTTCTTCACCTCGTAAATGGTCGTCAAAAACAAAAATGCTGAAAAATGCATCACATCTCAGAGAAAATGTGACATACTCAAACAAAACAGTCCCTGTTTTTGAAATCAGAACCTCCTAAATAAGTAAGAGTCACCTTTTTAATTAATCAATGTTTTGGAAAAGGTGAGTTTCGCATGGCAACTGCAACTCATATTTTTATCATTAAAACCTAGTTTTTGGAATTATGCTTTGTTTAGCTCATGATTTCCTACCCAATGGGACATCTAGTATATTTATTACCACTCAAATCCCCTTGGAATATCCTGAGGTTTAGTATCTTGCTCAAGGGCACTATGGTGATAGTTTATGAATCATGTCCTCCTGGGTTTTGAACACGCAACCTCTGGCTTTTCAAATACGATTTTACACCACCTAGCGTAAACACACACCTACCTTAGTTTTTCTGCCCATATATGTTTGGGCAAACCAGTCAGACTCCATTGCCTTCAGGTTTGCCATGATCTGACCCTGTAAAAAAAAAATAAAGAAGACATCTAGACTCTTTGCACGCACAATCACTTCTAATTGTAATAAGTCTTCAGCATAGGATTTTTAAGGTGATGCTTACTGCAAAAGCTTCATGGAATTCAAACACATCAATGTCGTTTAAAGTCAGACCGCTCTTCTCCAGGACCTTTGGAGTGGCGTATGTCGGCCTGAAAGAAAAAAAATAACCCAGACATAGGTGTGTGACATGAAAGTGACAGACATAGAAACAAAGAGATTAAAAACATAAATAAATAAAACACAGATAACAGCATATTTACATACTTAAATCTCATTTAATGTTAGAGACTGAGGAATGCCGACAGATTTATTACGTTTGGCAAACAGCAAGCAGAACCAAATTTAACTATAGCTTTATTTTTGCTTTTTGAAAACATTAGAATCAATAATAAAATTAGACTACAACAGTAAAACATGTATTTCAATAACAATAATTAAAAGTAATATTTATGGCATTACGCAGTTGTTTTGTGATCCAACTGCTTAGCTTATATTATGCATTTATCACTTGAGAAAAATGGCTGTTAAATTTTTTTTTTAAAGAAATTAGTATTTTTATTCAACAAGGATGCATTAAATTGTTCAAAAGTGACAGAAAAGACATAAAATGTTACTGAAAAAAAGTCAGTGTTGCTGATATTTTGAGTTTTCAATTCATCAAAGAACTCAAAAAAAAGGCATCACGGTTTCCACAATATCGTTTTTTTTTTTTTTTTTTACATTTATAATAATTAAAAATATTTATTGAGTAATGTTGCTGAAAATTCAGCTTTGATCACAGGAATAAATTAAATTTGTGACCCTGGACCACAAAACCTTAAAAAAAAAGTCTTAAGTAGTATGGGTATAATTGTAGCAATAGCCAAAAATACATTGTGTGGGTCAAAATTATCGATTTTTTTCAAAAATCATCAGGATATTAAGTAAAGATCATGTTCCATGAAGATATTTTGTAAATTTCCTACCGTAAATATATCAAAACGTAATTTTTGATCAGTAATATGCATTGCTAAGAACTTAATTTGGACAACTTTAAAGGTGATTTTCTCAGTATTTTGAATTTTTTGCACCCTCAGATTTTCAAATAGCTGTATCTCAGCCAAATTTTGTCCTATCCTAACAAACCATAAATCTCTTGACCCTTATGACTGACTTTGTGATCCACAGTCATATTTTACAAAATATTCAAAAAGAAAAAAGATATTTTAAATAGCAATATTATTTCATGTTATAGTAAAATTTTACCAACCCCAAACTTTTGAACAGTAGTATGTAAAAAGCTGATTAATGCATGCAAGAAATAGCTTCATCTTTTAACATGTTGTGCAACAAACAAAGTACAATTAAAGGAGAAGTCCACTTCCAGAACAAAGATTCACATATAATGTACTCACCCCCTTGTCAGACATCCATGTCTTTCTTTCTTCAGTCGTGAAGAAGTTATGTTTTTTGAGGAAAACATTTCAGGATTTTTCTCCATATAATGGACTGATATGGTGTCCTGATTTTGAACTTCCAAAATGCAGTTTAAATGCGGCTTCAAATGATCCCATATGTGGTTGTAAACAATCCCAGCCAAGGAAAGGTCTTACATAGCGAAACAATCGGTTATTTTCATTTAAAGAATACAATTTAAATACTTTTTAAATCTCATCTCTTGTCTTGCTCTCCCTGAACTCTGTGTATTCTGGTTCAAGACAGTTAGGGTATGTCGAAAAACTCCAATTGTATTTTCTCCCTCAACTTCAAAAATTATTTCAAAATCATCCTACATCGCTGCAGAAGTTCCGGCCCAGTCTTTGCAAAGTGAACATGCAAAGAAGATCAAACACCCTTAACAAAAAAGATAAAACAGCGATATAGGATGAATTCTGAAGTTGAGGGAGAACATGAGATGGGAGTTTTTCGACATACCTAAGTGTCGTGAACTGGAAAAAAACAGTTCAGGCAGAGTAAGACAAGATGAGCATTTGACATTAAAAAGTATATAAACTGTACTATTTTTATGAAAATAACCAATCGTTACGCTAGATAAGACCCTTCTTTCTCAGCTGGGATTGTTTACAACTGCATTTGTGATTGTTTGAAGCTGCAATTAAAATGCAATTTGGAAGTTCAAAATCGGGGCACCATATCAGTCCATTATATGGAGAAAAATGCTGAAATGTTTTCCTCAAAAAACAATTTTTTACGACTAAAGAAAGAAAGACATGAACAACTTGGATGACAAGGGGGTGAGTACATTATATGTGAATCTTTGTTTTGGAAGTGGACTTCTCCTTTAAAAGAACAACTGTGTCAATATTGGTACAATATACTCATTAAACTGATTATTAGTTTGTCTCTATTAAGAATCTCGATCTTTATATCAAAGGAGCTAAGAAAGATCAAGCATATAAACAGAGAACAGAAAATGATTTTAACCAAAATCTGCAGCCTACATGAATGTCAGTCACAAACTCACACGCCACAACACAACCCAACCACAACAATAACAAAACCCACAGCACAAAACCTCACAGGTCTGAAAGAGAAAGAGAGAGGAAAGAAGAAAAGAGGCAGAAACTCACCCGAGAAGCAGCTGGTCTTTTGGGTCTTGAGACACGTACACAAAATCTCTGAAGGTAAAAACACACAGACATAATGTCAACATCAGCATCAGTAGCATGAGCCGCCGTGTGCTGGAGAAATGATGTCTCAGTGCTGTAATGGGACTCTATAAACACTGGTTATTACACGACACCAACAGCTTCAGGAATTAAGATTTCAGATTATTCAAGGTAAAATGCATCTTTTTTCTATGTTAAAATACTTCATCCTTGACCAATATAATGTGCAGTTTTGTGGTAAACACTTTTACACACATTTCTAAACACATATTTTGTTTTCACATAGTATTTCTGAGCCATTTTTGCATCTTAAATTCAATAAATACACTTGATTCACGAGCAAATTTTGACAGATCAGCTAAATTGTTTAGGAAAACGAAAATGATTCTGTCAGTGAGATGCTGCTGGTGGTAGTTTTTAATGTAAGGCATTATTTTTGTTTTGTACCTGAGATACGCTTTAGGCTTGTAACCCATAGCAAGAGCTTTCTCCTCTGACATGATCAAAACTGCAGACGCTCCGTCAGTCTGAATGAACAAACGCACACACGAGGGAAAGTTCATCTTTGAGTGACAAATCTGACAGATGTTTCTTAAATTAAAGGAAGGATGAAAACAAGTTGGATTAACCAGAAACTCATAACATAAACTGACCAGGAAAGAGGAGTTTGCGGCCGTCACTGTGCCGTGAGGCTTGATGAAGGCGGGTTTTAGTTTGGCCATCTGTTCCATGGTGGAAGGACGGATCCCGTTGTCTTTAGACACAATATCCTTCCCTGTGACAAACACATCACCACAACATTTAACAACAATCTGAACTGCTAAAGAAAATCAAAGCGTTGTGCTTGACAAATATCAAACGTATACAGCTGCTTGGTCCAAACAGACTTGGTTGTGAAAGCACCCTCAGAAGTGTTCATGAAAGTCTGTTCAAATCATTTGCTTACTGCACTTTCATAAAATGCCTACAAGCAGAATTAATTAAAGTAAACTAACAACTAAGCTTGTTTTCTCCACAAGCTTAAAAAAAAAAAAAAAAAGGTAATTCCAACTTTCTCACAACTGTGATTTTTTTTCAGTCAAAAAAAAGTCGGAATTTGCAAGATATAAACTCAGAATTGTTAGACATCAACTCACCACTCTAATAAGAAAGGTCCCAAAAATTTAACTTTTTATTAAAACAGAATTATGCAATGTAAACTCAGAATTGCAGAAAGGAAATTATGCCTTTTTCAGTCAGAAAAGTCAGAATTGTAAGATTTAAAAGGTAAAAAAAAAAGGTCAGAATTTCAAAATATAAACTTGCAATTCTGAGAAGAAAAATCTAAACTGTAAGCTATAAACTCAAAACTCCAAGAAAAAAAATGTTATGAGATAAGCCACAATTATTTCAACAATTATATATATATATATATATATATATATATATATAAATTGTAATATACCAGTCACAAGGGTCAATTGTTTCCATTGATGTATAGTTTGTTAGGATAGGACAATATTTGGCCAAGATACAGCATACTTTAAAACTGTCCAAATTAAGTTCTTAGCAATGCATATTACTTATCAAAAATTAAGTTTTGATATATTTATGGTAGAAAATTTATAAAATATGTTCATGGAACATGATCTTTACTTAATATTCTAATGTTTTTTGGCATAAAAGAAAAATTGATAATGACTCATAAAATGTATTTTTGGCTACTGCTAGAACAGAACTGTGGATGTGAAAAAAAATTCTCAGTCTATATTCACAATTCTCAGTCAGTCTATAACTCACAATTTTAAGTTTATATCCAACAATTCTGATTTTTCCCCACAAATCTGCCTTTTTCAGTCAGAAAAGTCAGAATTGTTAGATATATTTAAAAAAAAAAAAAAAAAAAAACAATTCTGAGAGAAAATCAGAATTTCGAGAAACTTGAAAAAACTTAATGAAGTCTTAATTGTAAGATCTCTCACAATTGCATTTCTATTCTGTAGCAGGAAAAAAAACTGAATGTAAACTCAGAATTCTGAAAAAAAAAAGTCAGAAATGTCAGAAAAAAAAAACTATTCAAAACCTCTTTCTGACAGAGGCTGAAAGGCTGTGGAAAATGCTGCTATAATTGCATTAATTGTTCACCTGGCACTTTGAAGCCAACAACATCACTGAGCAGCCCGCTGTCTTGAGCTTTCTTCGCGAGCGTGTGAGATCGCAGCGCAAATTCATCCTGCTCCAAACGTGACACACCGAATGCAGCCGCCAGACGGTCCGCGGAGTGACCCATTGTCTCGGCTGTAGAGAACTCGGCCACAGCCGGCAGCTAAACACACATGCAGAAAGAGACATACAACAGCTTTTAAGGAAGGGAACCCAACAATACTATATGAACTACATTTAGACAGACTAAACACTAAAATACAGATGTTGTAGTGATATATTACATTTTATAAAACAGATGTAATAAAGGGCAGTAATATCTGATCAGGCATGCAACTGACTTGTGATAGTGTTGAAAGCATCAGTAAGAATGGGTTTAGAAATGCAATTTAGAAATGCAAAAATTGGATAACAAAATGCTAAATTGATATGCTGTTGCATACGTTGACATATGTTGTTTCTAAATATGACGTGGGTTCATTTGCACAAAGACTGCTTTAATAATATGTCATTTATAATATGGAGTGACAAATACACTATGGAGAATTTGTGTTCTGTAATTTAGGCAAAGTACCCAGACATTCAAATTGAGGTGTGCTGGGGGTAAAATGTGAGGCGTATTATGGGTAATGTAGTACCTCAGGTGCAAGGTGTGCGAGGCGGATGGAGCCCAGCAGAGAGAGTCGTGCCCCGAGGGTCTTTGCCTTGTTGAGTGACAGCATCGTCTTCCTCATCTTGCGGCTGTGACGAATGGGAACGTCGGACATGAACTCCACCCCACCGGCGACGACAGCATCACACTGGCCGGCAGCGATCAAACCGACAGCTAGAAAACAAATTAACAATCGATAGTTCAGACCATTTAATAATCTTCTGTAACCTGCTTTCTGCTCAAGAAGGTTCAATTTTAATTAAATTACAATCTAGCAAACAAAATGTGTGTTCACCTGTGGTCATTGCTTGGTTGGAGGAAATACACGCCATAGTCACTGTGTGAGCAGGAGTCTTATCTGAAAATCCAGCACCAAGAGCCGCCTACAATAAAACATTAAAAAATAATTTTACAATCAGAAGCCAAGCAGCAAATGCAATGTTACTAAGAAATGGTCTTTTGCTGATAATGGGACCAGTTATTATGGTTAACTAAACTAAAACTAACACCATTAAATAAATAAATATATAAATAAAATTAATTAAAATTAATATATATATATATATTAACTAAAATCAAATAAAACATAAAACTTTATATTTTAGATAAAAACTCAAAAAAACTTCTCTAAAACTTTAACTAAAATTTAAATGAAAACAGGAAAATATAAAATTATTTTAAAATGTATAAATATTTACAAAAACTATAATGTAATAGTATGTAGTTACAGTAAAATTGCTTTTTAACTATATGTATTAAAACCTTTTTATTTTGGTTTGTTTCGATGCATAGTATGTGCTGACAGCCTCCACACATTAAGTTCCTGGTGGAAAAATAAAGCTCTTGCATTGAATTTAACTGATAGAAAGGTGTAAAAAAAGATATCTGTACAGTATATACTGGCACAGTATACTGGGTACAGTATATGTACAGTATACTGTTGTGTCCAATTTACAAACAAACACTGTCACTTCAGTAATGCTCTATAGTCACATGAAATCTCTATAGAGATGTCTCTCATTGGTCAGCCTGACAGCCTGATGTTTCTCAGCAGCCAATCATTAAACACAGATCTGACAAACTATAAATAGCTTCAGCATCCAAATTCTATTTTAGAAATCATCACGGACTAGAGGAGAGACTGACCTCTCTGGCCACATTACTGGTCTTCACTTCCTGTATAACTGTTCCATAGACAATATAATCAACAGCATCTTTAGGGAGACCTGTTCTGTTCAGCAGACCTCTAAAAAAAAAACACAGAAAGACAGTTAGTCCTGAATCTTATAGTGATCAGTGAATCTTTATATGTGTGTGGTGACATACTGTAATGCAGCTCTCGCCAGATCGTGGGGCATCAAATCAGCATATCTAATAACAAAGACAGAAAGAGCAAAGACACAAAGAATGATTTAATCAGTTTTTGCAAGGTAACACTGCACTGATGCTCATAAAATATTCTGGTTTTATATTCTGAGTTTATATCCTAAATCTGGAATTAATTTAGCATAACTTTAATTTGTTGATCATTTTAGTATAACGCATGCCATGTAGTTTTAGATTTTGTAATCTTTAATATGAAAATTTCCTGTTGCTTTAAATGCTTTGTTGCTTGGTATTTAATTTAGCATTATTGCATGATTCACTGAAGAAGGCTTGTTGCCGATATGTCTGGTTGTTGATTGCTCCGTTGCAAAAATAAAAAACGTATTAAGAAGATACAGCGGGTGCATCTGAGAGTAGTATTTAATTTAGAAAATCTAGTTACTGACAGGTTCGAAAAAAAAAAAAGCTTCCAGGTCTGGTGCATCTATTGCTGCACTTCCATTACCCTTCAAATTGCTCAAATTAAAACTGCGAATTGAAAACTCCCATATATCGCTAAAAAGCTTTTACGCTCAAATGAGGTGGTTTTTGCAGGCAATTCGAACAAGGAATGTTTCTCAAAACTGAAATGGAAATGTTTTTTCTGCATTTAAAGGTCACATGGCGTATGTAAAAAGTCATATGATCAATATTCAATGTACTATAACCTCCAAGAAGCTTCTGTAAAGACATACGCATACACCTCTTTTGATTAAATGTAGCCAAAATTCCTCAAAATCCCACAAAAATCCGTTGCAATGACTTATCACGAGACCAAAAAGAAAAATTACATTTTAGTTGCATAACATCGGTTAATGGAAACGCCGTCATTTCACAATATGCTTTTATCGACATTTCTAAAATATCGCCAAAGTTTTGCGCAAATCTGTAATGGAAAACTGTGCATTTGTAAGAAATAAATACATCATTAAGCATTTTTGACTTCAAACCGTAACTTTAGGCTAAAATACCAGTCCATAATCCATAACAACGCTTCCTTTAGTGAAAAAGTCCATCCCCTGTTGTCAAATCAAATTTCACCTACATATTTGTTTAGAACTGATTTGGACTGTTTTAACTTAATAGAACTTGATCTGTGCATATTTCTCTCCTGATTCAGACAAGATTACTTTTTCACTGGAGAAAGCAACATGGATAGAGGACTCATATTTTAACCAGCAGCAGCAGTTTGAAGTTAAAATGTCCCTGACTTCATGCTCATCTGAATCCCAAACACATTTTCACTTACGTGGTTCCAGACTGGAGGAAAGGAGTTCGGACGCCTTCAACTAGAACAATGTTCTTCACTCCTGGCTTGGCCAGTGTCTTTTTGCTCTTTGCTGTGTGATTGTAAAACACAACAAATAAGAAAATGATCAACAAAAATATATGCAGCTATATTGTGAAAATGGAATGTGCAATATAGCAGAATAGATCACAACTAGACTGATTACTGGTAAGAATTTCAATGTTACCTTGAGCTTGCAGATGAACAGATGTGCTGAGAGAACGAGCAGCTGGAGAGAAAACAATGCAGTAAGTATTACAGTTATAATACGTAATAATGACATTAAATGCTCAGTAATCTGCATAATGTGAAGTATCTTTAGCTCTGCGGAGACTCAGGGTGCCTTACCGAACTGAGCAGCCTGTACAGATGTCAATGGGCTGCTCCTCAGTGAAGTCAACAACATAGACGCCATCTTTGATTATCTGGAAGAGTATGAATGATTATTAAAAACTATCAATCATTTCTATCTAACACAACAGGGGCACTCATAATCAGAGTCTTTTTATTAGACAAGTATGCTCTCTCTCTCTATCTATATATATATACACATACATAAATATGTACAAAACAATAATAAATTGGTCTCAACATGTTTTTTTTTGACATGCTACTATTTAATACTTGTAACAGCTAAAATATTTTTTTTTAATTATTTTAGTTCTCATTAAAAAAAAATCTATAAACGTTAATAAAAAAAAGAAATGAGTTAAGCATAACAAATGGATGTTTTATTATGTTTTATTCAAATGCTGCAGGTACACAACAAGTCAAAGTTTTTGAACAATAAGATTTTAACTCTGTTTTTAAAGAAGTCTCTTCACCAAGTCAATAAAAAAAAAAAAATAAATAAATGCTCACCAAGCCTGCATTTATTTGAACCAAAATACAGCAAAAGCAGTACAATTTTGAAATATTTCTAGCATTTAAAATAACTGTTTTCTATTTGAATATATTTTAAAATATAATTTATTCCTGTGATTTCAAAGCTGAATTTTTTTGCATCATTACTCCAGTCATACGATCCTTCAGAAATCATTCTGATATTTTGATTTGCTGTTCAAAAAAACATTTATTATTATTATTATGTTGAAAACAGCTGAGTAGATTTTTTTCAGGTTTCTTTGATGAATAAAAAAAGTTCAGAAGAACAGCATTTATCTGAAATAGAAATCATTTGTAACATAATAAATGTCTTTATCATCACTTTTTGCTAAATAAAAGTATTAATTTTTATAATTTCTTACAAAAAATACTGACTCCAAGCTTTTGAATGGTATCGAATGCTATATAATGGATCTTTCTATTCATTAAAGAATCCTGAAGAATATATACCCAACTGTTTTAAATATTGATAATAATAATAATAGAAAAAAAAATTACTTGAACAGCAAATCAGCAGAATTAGAATGATTTCAAAGGATCATGTCACAGCGAAGAGTAATGATGCTGAAAATTTAGCTTTGAAATCACAGAAATAAATTACATTTTAAAATATATTTAAATAGAAAGCAGTTATTCTAAATAGTAAAAATATTTCACAATATTACTGTTTTTGCTGTATTTTTGATCATATAAATGCAGGTTTGGTGGGTAGAAGAGAATTTTTTTAAAAAACATTAAAGTGTTCAAAAACTTTTGACTGGTAGCGTATCTCTTCACTAACTTCACTTTTCTTCATTATTTTTTAAATTTCTGAATCAGCTGGTGTTTTGCTGATTTTTAGTGAATGTATAAAGGTGTCCACGCATAGGAAGCACAAGTGTATATCTATCAACATGCTCCACCAAACACAAACAGTCAAGCAAAACTGATTGTCTTCATGTTCAAAACTATATCTACTTTCATATCATATTATTATGTTGAAAACAGCTGAAAGTAGATATAGTTTTGAACATGAAGACAATCAGTGCTGCTTGACTGTTTGTTTGTGTTTAGTGGAGCATGTTGATCGATATTTACCTGTGCTTCCTATGCGTGGACACCTTTATACATCCACTAAAAATCACCAAAACACCAGCTGATTCAGAGATTTCAAAAATAATGAAGAAAAGTGAAGTTAGTGAAGAGATACGCTACCAGTCAAAAGTTTTTGAACACTAAGATTTTTAATGTTTTTTAAAAAAAAATCTCTTCTACCCACCAAACCTGCATTTGAAATCTTATCTTTCTTTGTAATAACTAACCCTATTTTGATATTCTGCATCAGTGGAATGACATTCAAACATTGTAAAGGCATTGCTAAAGTTTTCAAATGCTCTATGGACTGCTATCATTTGACATTAATATGTTACGTATGTGACCGTAATGATAGTACAGTAACATGTATGTCTGACACTGATCTAGTGCGTGTGTGTGTGTGTGTGTGTGTGTGTGTGTGTGTGTGTGTGTGTGTGTGTGTGTGTGTGACCCTTCACCTACTTCTGTCAGTAGCCCGGACAAGGACAAATATACAAAGGCATTAAACACTTAAACAGAAACTTAAGATCTTGACATCATTATAAAACAACGCTTATCATGATATAACCACATATGCCAGCAAAATCTGAGTAAAGAGACCAAATAATAACACTTTAACACACATGAACGAGCAGACGGATTCATTCTTCCGCATGTCTAAGGACATTGTTTAACATATCCATCAAAATCCACCACGTTAACACAACGTATGCTCCAACATAAATGCACAAATCGTATTTTTACCTGTTATTGTTGTGAATGTTGGGAGAGAGTGATGTTTGATGTCTCGCGTCTATCTAATGACTACAGCAGTGCACGAGCCGCAGGACCCCGCGTCCCTGGCAACCCGAATCACTGCCTGAACGGAAAAAACCTCGACGGATACTTACTTT